>NC_060893.1:26577600-26582600 GCF_014805685.1 Silurus meridionalis | reverse complement strand
TTATCTTAACAGGTGCCATGATGATGTTATTCACCTACCAGTCATAATGTAAAAGGTCATAATGTTATGCCTGGTCGGTGTGTATAGTATATTATATTATAATGTGTATGTGATTTGATTTGATGTCAGTGCAAAGAGTGTTTGTGCCCGGAAAGCACTTCCTGTTGCTGTCATGTGATGGCCAGTCAGATGTGGTGTGGAGACACGGAGGAACGAGTCTGATAAAAGTGAACAACACGAAGCAGACACTCTTTTTAGATGGGAAGTTGGAAATCAAAAGCCTGGAAACCAGAGATTCAGGCCTGTACTACTGCAACAACCAACTCATTGCACACGTCACTGTTCTCACAGGTACATTTACACCTCACTTTACTCACAGTTACACCTCACTACTCACAGCTACAGTTATACCTCACTATTCTCACAGTTACACCTCACTACTCACAGTTACATTTATACCTCACTATACTCACAGTTACACCTCACTACTCACAGCTACAGTTATACCTCACTATACTTACAGTTACACCTCACTATACTTATAGGTACAGTTACACCTCACTATACTCACAGTTACACCTCACTATACTTACAGATACAGTTACACCTCACTATACTACAGTTACACCTCACTATACTCACAGTTACACCTCACTATACTTACAGTTACACCTCACTATACTTATAGGTACAGTTACACCTCACTATACTCACAGTTACACCTCACTATACTTACAGTTACACCTCACTATACTTATAGGTACAGTTACACCTCACTATACTCACAGTTACACCTCACTATACTTACAGTTACACCTCACTATACTTACAGATACAGTTACACCTCACTATACTCACAGTTACACCTCACTATACTCACAGTTACAACTCACTACTCACAGTTACACCTCACTACTCACAGCTACAGTTATACCTCACTATACTCACAGTTACACCTTACTATACTTACAGGTACAGTTACACCTCACTACTCACAGTTACACCTCACAATACTCACAGTTACACCTTACTATACTTACAGGTACAGTTACACCTCACTACTCACAGTTACACCTCACTATACTCACAGTTACACCTTACTATACTTACAGGTACAGTTACACCTCACTACTCACAGTTACACCTCACAATACTCACAGTTACACCTTACTATACTTACAGGTACAGTTACACCTCACTACTCACAGTTACACCTCACAATACTTACAGTTACACCTCACTATACTTACAGGTACAGTTACACCTCACTACTCACAGTTACACCTCACAATACTTACAGTTACACCTCACTATACTTACAGGTACAGTTACACCTCACTACTCACAGTTACACCTCACAATACTTACAGTTACACCTCACTATACTTACAGGTACAGTTACACCTCACTATACTCACAGTTACACCTCACTATACTTACAGATACAGTTAAACCTCACTATACTTACAGGTACAGTTACACCTCACTATACTCACAGTTACACCTCACTATACTTACAGTTACAACTCACTACTCACAGTTACAACTCACTATACTTACAGGTACAGTTACACCTCACTATACTCACAGTTACACCTCACTATACTTACAGTTACACCTCACTATACTTACAGGTACAGTTACACCTCACTATACTCACAGTTACACCTCACTATACTTACAGTTACAACTCACTACTCAAAGTTACAACTCACTATACTTACAGGTACAGTTACACCTCACTACTCACAGTTACACCTCACTATACTTACAGTTACACCTCACTATACTTACAGATACAGTTACACCTCACTATACTTACAGGTACAGTTACACCTCACTATACTTACAGATACAGTTACACCTCACTATACTTACAGATACACCTCACTATACTTACAGATACAGTTACACCTCACTATTCTTACAGATACAGTTACACCTCACTATACTCACAGTTACACCTCACTATACTTACAGATACAGTTAAACCTCACTATACTTACAGGTACAGTTACACCTCACTATACTCACAGTTACACCTCACTATACTCACAGGTACAGTTACACCTCACTATACTCACAGCTACATTTACACCTCATTTTACTCTGTATACTATACAATCACTGTACATATACACCTCACACCTTACCTGTACAGGTATATCTCACACCTTACACACACTTACAGGTACACATCATACCTTATTGTATTCACAGCTACAGCAGTGTTGTGGCTCATTTTTTCTTTTCTTTTTCTTCAGTGTAATATTTTGTGTTTATGAAGGGGTTAGTATGTACTGTTACCCTACTGTTTTTCTACCATTTCTCTTCTATGGCAACTGTAGAATCACTGATTGGAGACTAAGTAACATTCTTACCAAATTTACTGTAAGTTCTTCCAACTCTCTAGTGCCACCATCTGGGTCTAATTTGAATTTGAATTCTAAATTTTGGATTTAATTTTCACCATCAATTCAGATTTTCTTCTGTCTTGGAATTTGTTTTTACCTGTAGAGTGTAACTGTTTGCTATTCAACTGTTTGCTTACATCATCTTTAAAGTCAGCTGTATGAACTTATCCAAACAATTTGGAATGCTCCAAACGGGCCGACATATGAGACAGCAATCCCTTAGAACTGTGTGACAGCACCACCTACTGGTCAAAAGTTATAACCCCTTTCTCCACGTGTTTATTTTTGACTGCTAATATTGCTTCTCCTCTTTGTAATTGGGTGAAGTCTTGACCAGATTTGTCCCATCTTGGCATCCTGCTGCCCGTTCATCCTTTTATCTAGACTTTAGAAGTCCACCACTTTCAATGATTCATATACATTATAAGCGATAATTTTTTTTGCCTGAGCTTTCGCCTCTCCTTTTCTGTGAATAATTAGTGGCACATCAGTGAATGAGTTTCTCACCGAGTCTTAGTGTTTGGCCCCTGAAATCATTTCTTGCTGTTTTAATGACTGTTCTATTTCCCTGTACAGGTTATAATGTTGTTGTGTGTGAAGGTGGAACCCTGTACCTTCCCTGTACAATCCCTAAACAGCGCTGGGCTTGTAAACACACTGAAGAGTCGAAGAAGGAGTTCATCTCTACACGCTTCAAGAACGGAACAGTTATAAAGGAACGTCCAGATCCATACTCACGTTTCACACACATGTCAAACCAGCTCCAGATCTTCAACATACAGAAGCTCGACTCAGGAACCTACTTCTGCAGCGGCAAAGACGTTGCTGTTGTTAATGTCACATCAGGTCCGGTCTCAGTGCATATACAATATCTTATTAAACAATAATAACTATAACAATAGTACATAGTCATAATAATTATGAAATACTAGCTTTCCACACAGCTCCAATCCACTTAACCATTTTTCTGTGGAGAAATTTTTACTCAAAAGCCAAAAATAGTTTTTCTCTAAATGAATTCGGTATCAAAATAAACCACTCTAAGTGGGGTGAAAATAATCAAACTGGCAACATCAGCTTCAGCTAGAACAAATTGTAAGATCATTATAATGGAGAAATAAATATGGGTATGTTTAATGCTGTAAACAATATTACATACATTAAACATGTATATTTTATAATCTTCTACATTTTGTATATATATAAATCCCCCCTTAAATCCCCCAAAATGGCAACCTGTTTAATTCATTTCACATCAAATTCTTTGATAGAAATAATAATAAAAAAAAACTTGTGATTAAATATTACATGTATAAATGTGTGTTAAATTTTGTGTGTATCTGTATTTTATTTATTTATATAATTATCAACTTCCTGTAAATCTGCAGAGAGAAACACAGAGTGGTGTCCCCCTACAGGTACTCCATCTTCATCTCTACTCTTTTACTTGTGTATGTGTGTGTGTGTGTGTGTGTGTGTGTGTGTGTGTGTGTAATTACTCCATATAATTATGAGTATTGTTTTAAAAAATACACTGATGTGCCATCATTTTGTTTTTCAGAAACAACAAAATCAGGAAAAAATGGCCATCAGAAGTCTGGAAATGGTACACTGACAAACACACACACACACACACACACACACACACACACACACACACACACACACACACACACACACCCCACATACTACATACTACATACTACACACTCATCTGTGGGTATGAACTTATTGAATGAAACCTGTTGATATGAAATGGAGAGATGGTTAACACGTTGGTGAGTATGTGTAAAATCAGAATTGTGAGAAAAAATAAATCAGAATTCAGATTTTACACGCACTCACCAATGTGTTAACGTCATCTCTTGATCTCTCAAAATCGCAGTGAAGTTTCTCGCTGAATCACTCATTCTGCCTAAAGTACAAGATGGTGGCTGCACCTTGATGAAGTACAAATAAAATAAGTTCTTTAAGTGGTCTGAATGTCACACTGTTATATAATAATAAGAAGAAGAAGAAGAAGAAGAAGAAGAAAAGGAAAAGAAAAAGCAATGTTGCTTGACTTTGCACTTGTATTTTGCTCAAAAACAATGTTAAATCTAATGTGTGTGTGTGTGTGTGTGTGTGTGTGTGTGTGTGTGTGTGTGTGTGTTAGTGGTGCTGGTTGCTGTCCTCGTTGTGTGTGTGTTAGCTGTGGTGACTCTCGTTCTGCTCCTGGTGATCGTGTTTCTGAAGTTCAGCAGTAGGAAAAAACCCACAGGTGAAATATTTCACTGCAACATCAATAAAATATTTACATTTTTATTACTTTCTTCCAAATAAACTACTATTTTTGAAATCATTTATATATTATTTTATAATAGTTTTTTTTTTTTTTACAAATTACATATATATTACAAATATTACAAAATGTTATGAAGTATATTATAAATGTAAGAATAAACGTATGTAAATGTAAATGTATATTTAACACCATCCCCAGGTTGAGGATTCCTTCTTTTACATTTAAATAAACGGTGCTTAGCAGACGCCCATATCCAGAGCGAGGTGCTTTGAAGCCTCTTTGAAGTATTTAAAGTCTCTTTG
>NC_060893.1:26432600-26572600 GCF_014805685.1 Silurus meridionalis | reverse complement strand
GAGCAACTTTTGAAAACAATTGAAAACGAAGGAGCGTTTCAGACGGAAATGCTATTTTCAATTGCTCCGGGTTTTGTGTAGACTCGGCCTGAGTTTGGTCTCGGAGCTCCAGCATACACACGATGTCCGATCGGTCTTTCTGGCTTTGAGCCGTGTTTGTTTATGTCCTCAATCCTGTGTGGTTTGTCGTGTGAAACACCTGAATGCTACCCATTTGACTTTGACCTTAAAAGTCAAACCCGCTTGTGGCTTTGATTTCGTCTGTCTGTTTTCCATAGAACTCGATCTCTCTCTCTCTCTCTCTCTCTCTCTCTCTCTCTCTCCTCTATGTAGTTTTATATTCAATGTGAATATGTAGCCATTTGACACACACTGGCATATATTTTATTATAACAGAAACAAATAATAAAGTAAAATGTAAGTAATATGTGGCGAAGAGAATCGGGAAACTTTCGCGAAAAGGAGTAACCTTTGGACGTCGTCCATTGTTTGGAACCAGTTCAAGCTGGTTTTGAATTACTTTCCTTCAAAATGAAGCAGTGAAGAGGCCTTTTATAGGAATGGTGATAGTGACAGTGCTACTTAAAACTGCGCATCAGGGTTCAGGAGGAACGTTGTTTCATTTCACTGTGTACTGCGTCAGATATATATGGTTGAAATGACAATAAAAGCTTCTTGACTTGACTTGTCATGATCGTGTCTCGTCTGCTCATGCGATTACAACGAGTGTGCAACTTCGAAAAAACGGGTTCAGTCTTAAAAAAAGGAAAGACGTTTCCAGGTGGTGTTGAATAGTCCTGCACACTGGAGAATATTGAGGCAGTTTGAGATGCATTTGTGAGGATCCCTCATGGCTCCACAATGAGCTACATTTGAGGTGACAAAGCATGCAGAGAATACTGCAGAATTCAGATTCATCAAGATCAAGCTGGTAAACTGGTAAAGATGCAGAAATTCCCTTTATGCATATATATATATATATATATATTACCGTAATTTCCGGACTATTAAATGCACCCAAATATAAGCCGCACCCACTGAATTTGACAAAGATTTTTATTTTGAACATAAATACTCTGCACTTGTCTATAAGCCGCAGGTGTCTACACTGAAACTAATGAACTTTACACAGGCTTTAACAAAAGACAGTGTCTGTTACACAGCTTGTATCTAAACAGTAGCCTGTCAGTGAACAAGTCATTGTTCACTGTCTTCCTTCTTCCTTTCACAACTATTTCTCTCGAGAGTTTTTTTTTTTGGCTTGAAGTTTGTGAAATCAGGAAAAATCCATAAATTAGCCGCTTCCCTGTTCCATCTCAGAAATGTAGAATTACTCTGGAAGTGTTTGGCCATTAGAACACTGACTTCTAGTGGTTCTTTTAAAATAGCAAAGTCCACTAAAGGTGGTAGAGCATTTTTTCATTTAGCTCCTAAACTCTGGAATAGTCTTCCTGACAGTGTTTGGGGCTCAGACACACTCACCCAGTTTAAGTGCAAATTAAAAACAGATATTTTTAGCAAAGCCTACACATACACATCACATCATAACCTTGTGCTCCAGAACATCTGATCACATGCACATTATCAACTTGTGCTGTTAATATCATGAACAGCAGCTACGCTAATTCCTCTCCACTGCTTCTCTTTCTCTCCACATCCCGAGACACCCTGAGGTTTGGCCAGCTCCAGTCACGTTCCACCTCATGAAGATTATGGACTTTAAAGAAGTAGATGCCGAACTCGCAAACATCCTGAACCATCTAGAGACGTACCAGTGCCAATTGGATCCCACTTCATGTGTGGAGTTTGACATTGACCTCCTGAAGTGTTTAAAGGCTCTGGCATGGAGAAGCTGATGCTGGATCTGTGATGATCACAAATGTTGAGCTCCGTAGCTCCTACTTTTATACCAAAGACTGTTGAAAGAACATCACTTATAATCTTATACTCCAGTACTCATGTTAGTTCTCACTCTCCAGTGTTCTGTATTGTTGAAAGATTTATGATCAAACTCTTGATGTCACCCAAATGAGGATGGGTTCCCCTTTTGAGTCTGGTTCCTCTCAAGGTTTCTTCCTCATTACATCTAAGGGAGTTTTTCCTTGCCACAGTCGCCATGGCTGCTCATCAGGGATAAATACACACCATTCACCTTCACTGCTGATTTCTGTAAAGCTGCTTTGAGACAATGTCTGTTGTGAAAAGCGCTATAGAAATAAACTTGACTTGACTTAAAACCGTTCCTCCTGAGAACCTGTTCAGATTCAGTGACAGCAGAGACAAATCAGACAACAAACCCTAGATTCTGACTGATCCTAAGAATTCTGTTAGGTTAGGAATTGATTTAGTTAAAGAAAAAATCATACCCAGTGCCAATATTATCAAATCAGAAGACTGTCATTATGGTTCATTATATCTGAGTTGAGTCTTGAATCATTTCTGCACTAATTCACTCAGTAAAGCCTATAATTAGCTGCAGATTTGGATGTGTTATTATTACTTTTAGAGATTATTCTTTTCTTTTTAGTGCTGGTGTATTAAATACACTCCACCCATTCCTTCACATGCCCTAGATCTCTGTTTCTGTCCTGAACAATGGCTTGAGTCTTTTGTAGCATGAATTAAACGTGCTTGATGATGTATAGTATGTGATCTATGCGAAGTATTTGACCTTGCTAGCTTATTTTTTGTTCATTTCTGCCAGTTGTTTTGTCTGCCAAATTTTTGTTTTGATGGAAGTTCCCTGAAACGTCCCAGGGACTAAACCGCCT
This sequence comes from Silurus meridionalis, assembly GCF_014805685.1. Classification (NCBI taxonomy): domain Eukaryota; kingdom Metazoa; phylum Chordata; class Actinopteri; order Siluriformes; family Siluridae; genus Silurus; species Silurus meridionalis. The sequence continues at coordinate 26,569,829 of NC_060893.1, read as the reverse complement.
CTCATTTGCATGGATGTGTCTGTGGTTTTATTATTTAAAGCAAGTTTGTGACAGGATCTGGTGGGATTTAGACATAACTATTGTTTCTGTATATATTGTTATGATCCTCTTGTATAAAATAGTTTTCTAATCCAATCTGTGGTAAGAATAAAATCTAAGATAAAAAAGATTCATATGACACATTGTAGGATTCTACTGTATATTTTATGTGGATTTACTAATAGTGACTATTGTAAAGTTTAAAGAGAACAATGTGACCTGGTAAACATGCTGTAATACCTTCATGCCGTCATCTTTCCCACATTTCATACAGCAGGGTGAAATAAGGCCTGAAAAAAAAGACAAATATTACAATTATTAGCTAATACAAGTCTTCAACCCAAATCTAGTTCTTGTTCAAATACAGCTAATTTGCATTGCAACTCAAATACGATCCAATAAAAATACAACAGGACTGTGTTTATACAGGATACTTTCCAAAACAGAAGCCTGAAAGCATCAACACAAAACTATCAACACATGATTCCTATCCTAAACGTAAAAGTATTTAGCATGAACTTTTCCCTTCACTTGAAACCTGTTCCAGCATGGTGCACAAATCCTGCTCCATGAAGATAAGCTTTGGGTTGGAGTGGAAGATCTTCTGCTATAGAGCTCTGACCCTTATCCCTACTGATCATGAATAACGCTTACTGCACCCCAGGCATTTTCACCTCACCTGACTTTGCTAACACCCTTGTGGCTAAATAAACACAAATCCCCAACAAAATCTACTGGATCATCTTCTCAGAAGAGTGGCGCTTATTATACCAAAACTAAAATACCAGGACTAAATGTGCAGTGGGATTTTCAAAAAGAGTCACATACCCTTTTAATGGTCAGGTGTCCAAAAACTTTTGACGATATAGTTTATATAGCCTACTGTACACACTGTATATAATATGGCTTAGTTAAATTTATACATGAAACAAAACAATAGCGTCACCACGGTTACGCTTTTAGACACGAATTAAAGCAATTTCATACGTTGTAAAAAGTGGACCGAACCCAATATGTCCTGTTCTGTGTGATGATCAGGGTGTTGGGCCGTTATTTAAATAAAGGCATTAGTGATTAAGCAAAATCATCATGTACTAAATGAAGAGGATTTCTTGCAGAGAATTTTGAGGTTTGACGTCTCACCTCGTTTGAAGATGATGCCTAGGCAGAGCGTGAGCATGAGAGCGAGTGCAGAGCAGACAGAAACGAGAGGCGTCCAGCACGCTGCACTTCCTGAAGTGTATTTCACAGCATCTGAAACACAAACCCACAACGCGTGTTGAGCGTTAATAGGAAGGGAGTGAGGGTGTGTGACTGGAAACTGGTTAATGAGATGGAAAAATGAAACCAAAGTGCGTTGCTCGAGTCTGAGGGGAAAAAAGTCTTCACTTATAAAACAGGGGTCTTCAGTTTTGCTATGAGCGTGGAGCATGACCAAGAAACTGGTGGTCTTTACATTGTTCTGTTTCTCATGAAAAAGCCTGTTTCATTTCATTGCTGATTGCTAGAGCAGCAACAAAACTCAATATGTTTCTGGATTCAAATCTTTCAGAAAGTGGATTGAGCAGCAGCTTTATCAGTAGTGCAGGTTTATATTAATGCAATCATTTTGGTTTTCTTCTGGTAGCACAGAACTTGCTGTTCTGGGGCTGTGTCTGTTTTTTGATCCACCTTCCACATAATAGAGCACTGCGATCATGGAAACTATGAACTTTTCACCAAAATCAGTCTTGGAATCCTTTGAAACCAGAAGGATCTACTGTGGAACCTTGAAAGAAACTTCTCATCTCACTGGTAATAAATGTAGTAGCAGGATGTTTAAACACTCCAGGCATTGACACCAATCATACAGTGTCATGTTCAAAGCCAAGAGCACCCTGTTGCTGATGCCATTAATGGGTTCTGTGTAGAACAGCTTTCTAGTGCAGAAAAGGCTTGGGTTCTCCAAACTTCTGAGGCAAGTCTGCTCAAATTCCTGTCTCTGAGATGCACAGTTCCACCACATACAGTATATTTGGAGGAATTGAGGTAACCCTCGATGTGGTGGACATTTATTTGAGCAGCATGAACTTTTGTTTTGGCCAGTGAGTTGCTTTCTACATTTTCTAAAGCATGTCTAGAACAAAACCTTCTGTAGAGGTTTAAAACCCCCAAAAGCACCACAGCACTATAACAGTCATAGATTCTGGCCCATCTGGCTTTCACTGCTAAAACATGATCCATAACCATGTCCTCTGGGCTTATGGTGCACCCTAGAAACAAGCTCTTGGTTAGATAAAGTAAATATTTTTTATTTAACATAAAGCTGATTCTCTGAGTCTGGTTTACATGGTCCACATGAGTCACTTTGAAGGTGATTTAATGAGGATATTGGAAAAAAATAAAAATCTTTGAGCATTTTACATTAATAAAACACTGTTTACTGCTGGAGCTGCTGAAAAGCCCACAAGGCATCACACATTACTCAACCTGGCCAAACGTTGGTTTTCCACTCATCACCTTCATAGATGCATACAGGGGTGTATGAGATTAGTTCCTCAAGGGTGGTTTTGATAGGTTTCGGTTCATGAAATGTTTCTACATTTTGAAGAAAACTAAATTGTATCCAATTAACATTACAAGTAACATAATTATCTGAATAAAGTCATAGAGTTCGTAGAACTCAAAGCAAACACTATCATAAAGACCAAGAAGTGTAAAAAACAATCTTAGGTAAATTATCAGAAACTGATCAATTAGGATTTAACAGCCCATTCGCACAAGTTCTTCTCAGAAACACGAGCAAATCTCTTCAACATAAACCAGTTGAGGGTTTCCTCCAGGCAGAAATACAGAAGAGTGTTAGGTTTAGATGGTTATGGGAAGTGGAAGAGGAACATTTCTTCTGATCAAAAGGCTATGAGTTCAAATCCCAGCTCCACCAAGATGCCACTACTGGGCCCTTGAGCAAGGCCCTTAACCCTCAACTGCTCAGTTGTAAAAATGATGTAATCATAAGTCGTTCTGGATAAAGGTGTGTGAACAATACCGTAAAAAAATGTTTAAAACATATTTTCTAAGAAGCAAAAGATTTTTCAGGGGCTATAGGTTATTCTGTAGGTTATTGTAATAGACTTGTAAAGTTCTATTGTTGATGTTTCTTGAGTAGAACATTTAAATATTCTCCAAACTGTTCAAATAAAAAACTCTTTAGCATACTAGAACAGTTTTTCATATAATATGGCAGCGTTATAGAAATGCAGTGAGAAATGTTTTAGGATTCAACTGGACATGTATTATACTTGGAAAATCTATATTTAGAAATGAATATACTCACCCGGAAATTGCAGAGAGATGGCTCTCCCGAATTTCATGTGTGACCCCTCCTGTCTGGCCCCGCAGTAATAGAAGCCGATATCAGACTGTCTGATGCCCTTGATGATCAGACTCATGGTCTCACTCCGGGCATATCCCGAATTCTGTTGTGTGAAATTTGTGGGAAGGTGTATGTTGAGTTCTAGCTTGTGATTGGTCAGAAAGTGGTGATTAATTTTCCAGAACAGCAGCTCTGACACTAGTGCAGGTTTATAGTAATGCTCTCGTTCTTATACGTTATTGTTTTCTACAGTAACGGCTCGTTCACAGGGACGTCTATACAGTGTTCCCTCCACATTTAACATCGTAACATGTAGGGAAGGAGTCTCCAGTTTCAGTGAGTAAACCAGAGGTCAAGCTGGAACTTTTAATTTCCTGAGGTCTTCAGGAGTTTGCATTAAAAAAAGGGGATTTCAATGAGGGAGCAAGTGTTTACAGCTGCTAAAGTGTAAGTGAGAACGTGAACAAACAGCTTTCATTGACATTCGACAACAAATTGTTGTAAAAAAAGGAATTAACACCTTCTTAACATGCTGTTACAGGAAAATAATCAACCTCATCACTCACAGTGCATTATGGGTAATACACACTCCTTTACACACTGTGAATGTATTAGGATAAAAAAAAAGAGCATTTAATAGAAAGTTTTGAGTCAGCATTAAGATAATGACTTACATTTTGACTAAACAGGAAGTGTTCTGGATCCTGGTTGTGATTCACTGCCAGATCTCCTTCAAGCGATCCTTTCTGAACTGAGATGATCATAGTGAGCTCGTGGTGGTGATGCTTGTACCAGACCATCTCAGTGCTAGGGGAGATGTTACAGTGCAGGGTGATGTTTTCTCCTGCACTAACAATCTGAGTCACAGCAGGTGTAGGGCTCACACTTATTATAATGATGCCTAGAATAAAATACCACACACAACACATTTTTTTAATGATTGTTGCAGTTTTGTTGAATTTGTGTCACTTAAACATTATCTGGTCCTCAAAAGAATAAAAAAAAAACATGAGAGAATAATAAGCGCTAACTGAAAACTTTCCAAAATCTGTAGTTATTCTAAACACATTTTCCTCAATTCCTCCAAATATACTGTACATGGTGGACTTGTGCACCTCAGAGACAGGAATCTGAGCAGACTTGTCTGAGAAGTTTGGAGAACCCAAGCCTTTTCTGCACTAGAAATCTGTCCTACACAGAACCCATTTCATGCTCAAATGAACCTCGTTAATGAAGTAAAACTCCTCATGTGTCATTAATTACTCACATCTGTGTGTTTTCCTGATTTGTGATTGGATCGAAACAAATTGTGTGTTTAAAAAAGAAAAAGAAACCCAAAGGAGCTGCAACACTCATAACAGTCGTTGTTTTACTTTGTGCATTTTATTTATGTCTCATAGGGACTGCAAAACGTTTATGCACATGCAGATTGAAATGAAGTAAAAGTCATATAATAGCATGATGGATCTTCTTCATCTTCTTCTTTTGGCTGCTCCCCTTGTGGGCTGCCACAGCGGAATAGACTGATATATACAATAAAATAATAATTATTATTATATATTCATTTTTGTGTGTATATATATATATATATCTTTTTTATTAATTAAACAGCTAACATTAACTTGCAACCAATCAATCAGTCAATCAATCAATCAACCAACAAAATGAATCAATCAATCAACCAACCAACCAAGCAATTAATCAATCAAGTAATTAACCAATCAATCAATCAATCAATCAATTAGGTGGCAGTAATAAACACAATAATCATACTTACTGAATACCAGCATTGGGAAAAACACGCATCTGCACATCCCTCACCACTGATCTGTTTCTGAGTGTGTGTGTGTGTGTGTTTGTATACTTGTGTGTGTGTATATTACCTCCCCTCCATCTCTCTTACCAACTTTCATTTCTCTCCTGCTCTCTCTCTCGCTCTCTCTCTTTCAAAGAACTGAAACTAACAAATCTAAAAGGGTAAATCTGTGTGTGTGTGTGTGTGTGTGTGTGTGTGTGTGTGTGTGTGTGTGTGTGCGCATGTGTGTGTGTACAGAGAGACAGAGAAAAATTACAATATTTCTTATGTTTGTAAATAAAGGTTCATCTTATTTTTTCTCTTTTAGACGAGAAGAGACAAACTAACAGAGAGACAGACAGAAAGACAGAAAGACAGACAGATTGAGAGTGACAGAAGGTTACAGTAAGACAGACAGACTGAAAGAAAAAAGGGATAATGGCAGAGATTAATAAGATAAAATAAGATAAGATAAGATAAGATAAACCTTTATTCGTCCCACAGTGGGGAAATTTCTCTGTTAAAGCAAAAAAAAAAAAAGAATTAATTAATTTATAAAAGAATAGACACACACTATAGTATACAGTTTATACACAGCACAATGTATAAAAAAGAGACCACGAGCTCCGTTGACACCAGTCCACAAAGTTCTGGGTCAGTCAGAAAGACAGAATAGAATAATAGACAGAATAACAGACAGTATGAAAATATGAAAATATAAAAAATGGACAAATACACAAAGATACAGGTAGACAGACAGATAATAACACACCGAGGCAGGCAGACAGACAGACAGGCAGGCAGACAGGCAGACAGACAGGCAGGCAGGCAGACAGGCAGGCAGGCAGGAAGACAGACAGACAGACAGACAGACAGACAGACAGGCAGACAGACAGACAGGCAGACAAACAGACAGACAGACAGGCAGACAGACAGGCAGACAGACAGACAGACAGACAGGAAGACAGACAGACAGACAGACAGACAGATATACAGACAGACAGATATACAGACATTATATAGACAGTATATACTGATGTAGGCAAGATGCCATGTTTATAACCGTGTGTGTGTGTGTGTGTGTGTGTGTAGGTTTCGTTTTCGTAGAATTCATTCAGAGAAATGAATCAAATAAGTGATTCGTTAGATTCACAGCCACAGAATGAATCTAGTAAACACGTTTATTTTACTGATATAATAAATTATTTCCTTATTATTCGTGTCTTTTAGACTGTAGAGCTCTAACTGCAATAGTGTCAATAATAATCATCATAATCATAATATTTACCATACTAATAATAATAATAATAATGATCATAATAATCATGACAATCAGGCTAATAATATTAATGTAAGCATGGAGATTTTATTATGATGAAATCTTCCTGTGGCAGGATTTTATTTCGAGTGAAAAACGCGAAGTTTTTATTTCTCGGAACAGAAACTACTTTCACACCGGATCTTCTGACTCAATGAATCGGATCAGTGTTAGGTTCATCATTGAGATGACTCACTGAGTCAGTGTATCAGTAGAGACGCTATTTAAACTGAGCTGAGAGATGAGAAGCAACAAACGCACACACACGCGCACACACACACGCGCGCGCGCGCACACACTCCGGGAGAGCAGCTAGACCGAGACTCAGCATGGACACCAGCAGGACTAAGAGGACATGGTGAGGACTTTTATTGTTCTGTTTGAGTTTTTCCTTTCACGTATTGGCGACCAGAGGAGTGTGTGTGTGTGTGTGTGTGTGTGTGTGTGTGTGTGTGTGTGAGTGTGAGAGAGATTCTAAAAGCATTTAATTTATTTATTTTCAAAAATGTAAAAGTGACCTGATTACTGAATTAGTGCATTTTAATAATGAATAATAGATTGGATAACTTATGTATTTTTTTATTTTTTTATTTATTTTTTTATGTATTTATGTATTTATTGATTGATTGATTGTATGGATTATAACCCCGGAGTGCAGGCGAAGGGATTCGTGTCTTTGTCGCCCCCTAGTGGAGTTTTTAATCAGTTTCGTTTTCGCAGAAACACGAGTTAAAGAGAAGCTGAAACCTAACATTTACCCACACGGGTGTGAGCAGCTGTCACCATCATCCTAATTACTATAATACTCCTCTTTCACCATCAGAATTACAACTATCTCATCCTTCATCAACATCCTTCATCGTCATCATAGCATAATACCACATTATAATCCTCTGGCAAAACTATGTGATGAATACAACCTGTAGACTAGTCCTGCCTGGGAAATTATACAGAAAAATATTTTTAATATTTTAAAAGATAAAGAAAAATATTTGTAAAAAATTAAAAGAATTAGTGAATCATGTGGAAAAAAAGACGTGCGGAAAAATAAATTTCCGTCAGCAAGTTTGAAGTTTTGGGGAAAAAACAAAACTAACGGGGAAATTATTAACTATTTTCCTGTAGGTTTACGATATGCTGTAGATAATATAATATAATATAATGTAATAAAGCCATTAAATATTGTTCTTGCTTTTCATATAAAAAAATTTAACTATATGGCCATAAGTTTGTGGACACCTGAGATTGCTGTGTGCTTTTTGAACATCTCACTCCATATATTAGTCTTCATTTACTCTCATTTTTAAGCTCCAATCTTCTGGGAAGATGTTCCACTAGATTTCTATGTGTGTTGGGAAAGTCAGGTAGTGGTGTAGGTGAGACGGTGAGGAGGTTCCTGAGGTGCAGTCAGCATTTACATTCATCCCAAAGGTGTTCAGTTGGGTTTAGAGCTCTATAGCAGGAGATCTTCCACTCCAACCAATGCATCTTACAAATACCAGTTTGGGGAAGAAGCACATGGTATTTGGTGACGTCTATAAACGTTAGCTAGACATATTTCTCCTAATAGAAAAACTTCACCACAGTAATAATGATTCAAATCTGTTTGTGGTTACTGTGCAAGACGTCACATGGAGCGTCACATGGAGCATCATCTCTGTGGTGACTCTGGGGCTTTCAGGCTGTTTTTTATCCGTCATGACTTATTTTTAAACACAAATCTTTCTTTCCTCAGGATGTTTGTGTTTGGCTTCGTGGAGATCCTGTGTGTCGGTGAGTTTATGAATTATTAATGTTCCACATTGAGCTGCAGCTGCTCGCACAGGGCAGTGTTTTTATTGGTTCTGCAGCAGTGTTTAGTCTTTAGTCAGTTTTTATCACGCAATCTGTTTGTTTGCTCATCATTATTTGTTTACAGTAAAATCAGGTGCATTTGTATTGTATATAAAACTTGAGCTAATTCTGATGGATTTCAGTCACCTGGTGTTTGGTGTACTGTAAAGCCGTGTGTTCAGTAATAAATTAGCGACTGTGTGTATTCTTTATTGTGGTTATGATTATTATTGTATCTGTTGTTAAAGATTTCTACACTGGGGCTTAAGTTTGTAACCATTTACAGAAAAACAACCACTAAATAAAACACTGTAACATCTATTTATTGACTGATTGATTAAATGGTAAAAATCCCCACCAAATCTTATGCATCATCTTGCCAAAAGTTTGTGGACACCTGACAGTTCGCTTGATATGTGCTTCTTTTGGAGCAACACATTCCATATGTAGTGTCTATTTACTGTGATGATAAGCTTTACTGTTCTGTTTAGATGTTCCACTAGATTTCAAGGAGATTTGTGGAGATTTATTCATCTACAAGGGTGTTAGAAAAGTCAGGTACTGATGTAGGTGAGGTGAGGAGGCCTGGGGTGCAGCCAGTGTTCACATTGATCACAGATAGTTTGGAGCTTTATAGGTAAAGATATAGATAAAGACAAAGACTTCCTCAACAGTTGTGTCTACAACTTTGTGTAACAGTTTGGTTAAGAAGCACATGTGGCTGGAAAGGTTGGGTGTCCCAATACTTTTGGAACATGCTTTTTTTGTGTTGTTTTTTGCTGTTGTCCTCCACCAGGTGGCGCTGGTAGGCTACAGAACGGAATTAGTGTCCCGCTCGTTAATTCTGTAGCCTGTTGATTTTTATACACCTGGGTTTAGAATTTGCTCAGTTTGGAATCTTCTAGTCGACTGCACATTTTATTGTCATCTAGAAAAAATCATTTATCCTCCTCAGTTCTGCTCCTGCACTCCGTCTGTTCAAACAAACTTACAGCAAAACCATAAATATAAATCTGCAACAACCAAGACACCGCCCTTACTTTACAGCAGCACCAAGTGCAACAGATGTAGTTGGAAATGTTCATGAAATAAGAACGAACCTCCATTTAAATGTTCCTGAGGTCAAGCCACTCTAGAGCAGAAACATCACGCTATACCACACTGTTCAGCATGAGAAGTTCTGGAGAATGTTGCCAACCCTAGATGTACCAGGTGAAGATGAGGTGCTTGAACATCATCAGTGCAGAATTCTGGTTCTGTAAAAAGACTATAGTATGTCCACTGCATGTCCACTCGTGTTCTTGCGGGAGCTCAGCGGTTAAGGTGCTGATTTAACGATCGGAAGGTCGTGGGTTCAAGCCCTGGTATTGACAAACTGCCACTCTTGGGCCCCTGAGCAAGGCCCTTAGTCCTCCGTGCTCAAGGGTCACTGTACCATGGCTGACCCTGCGCTCGGACCCCAGATTTCATGCAAGCTGGGATACGTGAAGATTGAATTTCATTGTGCAGTAGAGTACATGTGATAAATACAAGGTGGACCACCAAGCACACATTTCAATCTGTTCTAAACATGACCACTAACAAGCACACGTTAAACAGAGTTTCTAATGATCCCTGCATAATTATACCTAGTCATGTGACAGTCCAATAAAATGCTCCAAAAGTGATGGCAGAGTCTCCAAAAGATCTGTAGAAGCCATACATGTTCATTCTTTCCTCTTTTTTATACCACAGACATGTACAGACGCGGTACAGCCTCAGAGTTCTGGGGTTGCATCTGGGTATTAAAAAAGGGGCCCAAAGATCCATGACTTTGCAGAATTATCAAACGTTCTACTGTGCTCTGTGAAACCGAGTCTTCCGACTGTATAACTGGATAAGTCTTAATCCCAACAGGCACTGCCAGACTCAGACGAGATCAAGGCCATCAACCTGTGATGCTCAAACAGGTAGACCGATTTCTTTGCTATTAACATAAAAGCACAGACATTTGGACCGTAAGGCAAAAGACTGAAATTACAGCAGATTGATTAAAAGGCAAGCCATTTTTGAAGTCTCAGTATGTTACTGAAATAAAATGTCAAGCTTCAGTAGTCTCCACCATGGGCAAAGGGAGACATGGAAAACGTTGCCTACATAACGATACAGTCTAATGAGAAGGGTCTTGTTCAGCAAGGGATTTAAAAAATCAAGTGGCCATTTTCTGAGAAGTTTTGATATGATCTGCAGAGATGAGAAACCATCGAAAAAGTGTACTTTATCAATCACGGATGTACGATGCAGATCAGGACTTGACAGTTCACCAAAATGCATTAGAAGATTTTTGGACTGATGAGAAAAAAATAAAACTTTTGTGACTAAACTCAAAGCACTATGTCATGTGTACAGTGAAATGTGGTAACTTCAGCATCTGCCTCACAATATGAAGATGGAGAAGAAGAGCCCGTCTTGTTTCATATGCAAGAATTATAGCAGGTGTGACTCATCAGAACGAAGAGAAAGATCCAGATTGACGGACGGCATGCCATTGGACTAAGATTTCCCTTTTAGAGTGGTTTTAAGTGGTTTGAATTTCTAAAACTGACCCAGTGGTAGTCAGGACATGGTGGACCTTCCAGGATGACTCATGTGCATGAAGCTTATGGAAATGTGCTGAAGAAGATTAAATGAGTGTGGACTGAAAGGTCTGAAGAGTTTGGATACAGTTAAATGGTCTTAAGGTAACGAAGGTGATCGAAAGACTTCGGACAATACTATGGACACTATGGGCACTACTACTCCTCCACACATTTATGGGAATCTAAACATCACTTCCTTACTTTTATACAGTGCTAAAACAAAATCCTATTCGACTCTGCCCATGATCTCATCCTGAGTCCATCCTAGGGTTGATCCAATTAGTGGTTGTTGTATAATTTCATTGGATGCTTACCAGTTTTCCAAAAACCTGCTCAAAGCTTTACCAAAGCTAATAGCAGTTATGAAGGTGGGACCATTGTAACATGAAGCCAAAACCCCACGCGTTTTCCATCCAGGCCAAGTTGTCTGACCATCATCTAGGAATATTTCGAGCATGAAATGCAGGATCCGTTAAAAACAAAACAATGTGCTGGAAACACACTTACTGGTTCCACACTGGAAGAAAGAGAGACAGTCAATAGTTCAGGAAGCAGATCTTTTTATTTTCGTCCGTTTTCACCCCGGCGCATTCCATTCTAATACTCACTCCGGGGTTTACCCACACATTCGCGGTTCGGGACGCCTTTCCGTCTTGACATCCACGATCTCACTCGCGTATCGGCCCTCCTTCCACCCGTCTCACTCGCATATCGGCCCACCTTCCTCCGGCGTCTGTCCGTCTCACTTACGGATCGGCCCACCTTCCTCCCCGTCCGCCCGTCTCAATCACGTGTAAGCCTCGCCTTTCTCTGGCGTCCACCCATATCACCCACGTATCGGCCCACCTTCCTCGGGCGTCCTTCTCACTCACGTATCGGTTCGCCTTACTCCGGCGTCCGCCCGTCTCACTCGCATATTGGCCCGCCTTCCTTGGCGACCACCCGAGTGCACTTGCCGGCCGGCACTTCTTTATCTGGTGACCGGCCACATTCAGTCACCCTTCCGCTCTTCTCTGCTTGGTGTCTCTCTCCACTTTATTGGCAAATCCAGACTGAAACAGAGCGCACTGATTAGTCTCATCAGCTGCAGGCGTTTCTTACCGCTCGGTCCATTCGGCTCTGCCCTCCACTCTCTCAACACGGGCACAGAGCTGGATTAACCAGCAGTCTTCCAGCTCATTTGCCTTTTCTCATGGATAAGTCCTCTTTTCCATGTTTCCTGTAAGTAAACAATTTTACACCTCCAGCTGTTCTCTTTTCTCATTTCCATGTCAGTGTAGGTCACTACATGACTCCTGACAAGACGGCAGATGGTTTAAATATCAGATGGACACACGTGTGCTGTCCCATCAACTCCTGGATCCAGAACCGGCTGGGCCTGAGGTTTACCTGATGTGTGGAGAATAAACTGATGCTAGACGTTCCCAAGAGAAGATCCTGGAACCCATGCCTGTTCCTGGCACCAGCATTTTTTTAACTGGAGCTAAAATTCCAAACCCATTTTCTTCAGCGATCAATGCATGTTTAAAAAAACATTTCTTCAGCTTCTGTGCATGGTTGTTCATCCCTGAATTTGTGTATCTGTGACTGTTGTGCTGTTTGTATATCTTTTGTTATGCTGTTTTGTTTGCATTTAATATTTTTTACCTGGTAAAAATCTAGCATTTCATTTAATTCCCAGTCCTGCTTGTTTACTGTATCCACACTGTCAATACCGTTTGTATTTGAGATGGTCTCGGGGTAACTGGTTCATATGAAAGGAACACATCTTAAAGTAGAAAAGCTTTCTTGCATGTGTCCTCTTAACGTTTTTCCCTGAAAGCTAACTTTTGTGGTTCATTGCCATGTTTCCTAAAATTGAAGACTCGAGTCTGCTTTCGTCACTCGTGTTCACCCAGTCTGAAGTGGGTCTGGAAGCAGTGCTGCCGTGTAAATGGGACTCCCACAAGGATGCGTCATCTACAACACCGTATATCCAGTGGCAGACCTTAAATCGCATAGTGTTTGAGCGAAAGGGTTCCGCACGGTTTCAAGCTGAAGTTGTCCAGAACCGTGCTGATGTTCCCGAGGCCGTGCTGGAGAGGGGGAACTGCTCCCTGCATTTGACCGACATCCGCTTTAGGGATGCAGGGATCTATGAGTGTTATCTGGTGGCTGGAAAGAAGGGCAACAAGAGGAGGATCTTCATCCAGAGTGTGCAGCTTTCTGTTCATGGTGAGTGGAATGATTTGCTTACGAGGGTTTTGACTGGTCAGTTCTACAGATTGACGCAGATCGGAACGGCCACACAAGTTGCGAAACTGCAATGTCGATATTGTTAGAAATGAATGGAAATTTATGTGCATAAATTGTATTTAGCATAAATTAACAAATACGTTTCTTTTATATTTACATATATATAAATAGAAACAGAATGAAATGTGTAAATCTCATAAACCCAAATTTTATTGACAATAGAACATAGAAAACAAATGAAATGTTGAAACTCTGGAAAATGTTCAATTTTAAGGTAAAAATTAGGTCATTTTGGGTTTGATGGCTACGACACATCTCAAAAAAGTTGGGACGGGGCAACAAAAGTCAGAAAAAAGTAAATGTTATTCAAATTAGACAATTTTGTATCTACGAATTTCAATGACAGCAGGTCTGTAAGATGATTGGGTGTAAATAGTGTATCTTAAAGAGGCAGAGTCTCTCAAAAGTCAATGAACAATGAACCCATTTTCCAAACCACTGTACAGATCACAAGAGCACACAGGCAGTGGAACTGGGGAAAGACCTGATCCTTCACCTCTATACGCACCAGGCCGAGACAGTGGTGTTCCAGAAATCAGACGGCGGCAAGTGGACAGAGGTGTGGCAACGACAGGGGAACAGTGGAAATCTCAGCACTCGGGTGAAGGAGAGCGATGGGAAACTTGTTATCAGGAACATGAGACCCAGCGATGAGGGACTGTACAAAGTGATGGACAGTGAAGGTCTCGCCCTGAGCACGGTGAAGGTCACTGTTAAAGGTACAGTCCTGAATTTACATGTACTACATATAAAACTGTCATTATTTTAGTTTATTGCTCAATATTTTTAAATCACTATCAGAGCACCACACTGAATTCTGGCTTGAGATTCCTCAGAAGGTGTTGATGAATTCTTTATAACAGCAGCTCATCTTTAATGGGTTATCGTTTCCATAGTAACAGCTCAATTATAGCGACTCAGACACTTCACATAATCATAGATTGAAGGAGGAGTTTGAAAGAGATTTATGTTTTTTATTTACAGATATTTGCATATTTGCAATATAGTACTGTTTTTTTTTTTCATCTCAATATTTTGAATCACATTTTCATCACATGTTCCTCTGTGCTGTTGATGTTTCAGAAGCGCCTTCACCCACAGTGAAGACCATGATGGATAAACAGATTGCTTTAGGTATGTAATGGATCAAAACTCACATCATCATCACAGAGACTGTGGAATAGTGTATTTATCATCACTGTAGTGAATCTACATCTTTAGGGAAATTTCTTTTTTTAGCCGTTTCTCAGGTCTGCCGATGGGGTCGAATTCTTCTTTATTTAAAAATACATTTTCCATAAAGTTTCAGATGAAATCCTTTTTTATTAAAGTAACAGGAATATTGTGAATGTTATAGACATTCGTTTGTCCTGCAGAGGGCGCACCATAAATTACAATTACATGCGTATAAAAAAAAGGCCTATAAATGAGTGTACATTGTGATTTTTTACATTTTTATAAATATTTTTTTTATTAAAAACAGATGATGAAGTTTGTGTTTGAACATAACAATAATTTTTATTTTTGCTCGAAATGTAAAATAATTTAAAATAACCTCATTTATCGTTTCTTCACATCTTATGTTTTGACTTTTAACTATTTGTTTTTGTGGTGTTCTTGATTTGGGATTCGAATTTGTGTTGATTTACGAACACTAACGTTTTTCACCTTTGTTTATTAATTAATTAATTAATTAATTAATAATCTATTAATTGGATTTCACCATCTCTCTCTCTCTCTCTCTCTCTCTCTCTCTCTAGAAAACAGTGTCGGAGCGATCTCTTCCTCTCCCCCTTTCAGCTTTCTCCTCATCATATTCCTGTATCTCCTCTGACACTGACGCTTCTGATAATGATGATGATGATGATGATGATGATGGGGTCGAGTGAGGATTCTCAGGTCGTCCCTCAGGCTGAGTCCTGCAGTGGCTCAGGAACCGTCACAGGGGTTAACACTGCTCGCTCTGGGCATCCTGGAGCAGGTGCACTAGAGTAAAGTGTCCTAACTCCTCCTTTGCTCCGGAGGCGCTGTGGAATGAAATTTACAGACTTAGAAGATTTAATGGTGTTTGTAGAAAGTATTTTATTAATCTGTTTATTATTATTATTATTATTATTATTATATTACTGTCTCATTTATGGAATTGATATGAACTAAAATATAACTGAATATGTTATTTAGAAAGTTCTCCTCCACAGCATTTGGTTGAGACTCGAGGTTTGATTCAGGACTTCGATTCTTTAGAGGTCAACAGAAAAAATTGCTCGAATGGAGTTTTTTACTTTCATGAAACGCCTTTATTTTTCTTGCACATACATTGGATTTAAACCCTATCTGTTTACATTGATGTCATTTGGTAGACACCAGGAAATCTGCATAATATATATAATTAATTCTGTTTAATAATTATTATTATACAGAATTCTAATGATTATATATGGGCTACAGCAGTACTTTATTTTACAGTTTAAAGCAAAATCCTACAGAACATTTTCATAAATGTGTTGTTAGAAAATGAATTCATATTTAAAAATGTGTTTATAATAAAAAAATCAATCCTCTTCTGCTTTGCTGCATGTGTGGTGTAAAATGCACTGTGCACTTTATTTCCTTATTCAAATAAAAATAAGTAATTTCCTTCACAGTGTGTTAATAAGTGAATTTATTTATGTGACTAAACACAGATGATGTTAATCTTTGATTTTTAAACCTAAAAACACAATTATAAACATTATTTTAAAAATCTATCTAGAAAAAAAAAAAAGATATATATATATATAGTGAAACCTCCGAATTTTCGCGACCTTTTGATACGCCCCTTCCAACCCAGTAAAAACCCAAAGAACACTATACGAAATCGATTTAAATGAGTAAATAACACTATTTCACTCCATAACACTTAATTATTAGACTATTTTAACAATACTTTATGTAAATTAACAGCAATTACAATGCTTAATTAAAAAAAATAAAGTACAGCTACAGTAAAGTATGCAGTAGAGAAGTACAGAAAATACAGTAATGGGTACTCACTTTATATAGTATGCTGAAGTAGGGCTGGGCGATAAATCGATTTTATCGATTAACTCGAATGTGTAGTTTACATCGATATGTTTTAATAAAAATCGGTTTTCTCTTTAATGTCCGCCGACGCTCCCCTCTGGGCTTCCATAGTTTCAAACGAACTCCCCCCCGCGCGTTTGCTATAGAGATACACAAACAACATGGCAGTGAGCAAGCAAAGGTAGCAGTAGCACCAATTTACTGCAGCACTTCAAACAGAGGCATGCTGTGGAGTGGGAGAGATGTAGTGCCCTACGAAGTGAACAAGACAGCGGCAGCACAGGACTGCGCTTAAACAGCCGCATCCTGAAAATACACGGTTAAGCAGCCGCACTTTGTTTAGTGTTGCGCGTCTAATCGTACACTTCCGGTACGGGTGGTGGGAGCGGTCAAAATACCTGTAAAGACACTTCAGAACCGCGTTTCCGTTAAGAAACAGAACAATCAGAGCATTTAAATCACCACAATCAAACACTCATAAAACATTTTTTAGAGGTTTGCTCAATCTTTCAAATATTCTTATTTAGAATCTCCGTGTCTTTTATATTCTTATTTCACATTTCAACTCATTTTACTGTGGAGTTTTTAAGAAAAGTAAAGACAAAATCACTCCAAAGCTCAGGTGAATTTTCAATCATGTTCCACATTTAAACACTCATAAAACATTTTTCTTTGTAGGTTTGCTCATTTTATGTTATGTTACGTTCTATTTTCACAATTTACAATGGCTTGTTTCTGATTGCACTTTAACCCATTTAATAAAGTTACAACTTTTTTTTGAACATTTTCTTTGTCATTTGCAGGTTGATTTTAAGCAGGGGGAAAAATTTGATTTAAATCGTGAAGTGTGTTTTAATGACATATATATATATATATATATATATATATATATATATATATATATATATATATATATATATATATATATTTTTTTTTTTTTTCCCCATAACATTTTAACCGTTATTAAATTTTATCGAATTATTATATATACAGTGTTATTAAATTATTGCTTTTCTTTCCTTTTAGCATTGATTTTTTTCTTTTATTTCATTACTTTGACTATTTTTGCATGGATATTATTATTGTTTCTCTACAGGCTATAGGAGAATGCTAAAATATGCTCATAAATAATAAAACAATAATATAACAGTATTATTATATAATAATTATAGTATTATAATAATTATTATAATTATAATAATTAATATTAATAACAACTGATTCTACAATAACACAAAAACATTTGAAAGCCAGAAAACTATGGTGAATAATAATAATGACTTTTTTTTTAACCCAAAAAATGGATTTGCTTATAATTTTGATTTACAGCTCAGTGTGAGTCGCGTCTCTATTGTGTGAGGAATAAAAACAATCACAGGCATATCCATTTATTTGAGAGGATAAAAAACAAACTGCTTGGTTTATGGGTGAAGTGAGATTTTCAGCATTGTGAAATCTGAAGTGATCATTTCCAGAATGACACACCCGCCACCACCACCCCTCCCCCCTCTTTAGAGAAAGAGAAAGTAAATATTACAGTACTTCACTTCAGGTAGGAAACAGATGTGGCGCCTCCTTAGCATGTAAACGTTTCTTTAAAATTATACTCAATCGCAGAAAATATTTGCCGTCCCGAAGGTAAGATATGTACGTTTTCAATGAATATTTATGGTTATTTGAGGAAATGTAAATCTGTGGAATGTGTTTTAATCATTTAATTTTCAACTACACACTGATGGAGAATCAATGATTCTTATCTTTCTGAAATCGAAACATTCTGTGCTCAGTAGATTCATTTCAGACACTTGGTTACTTTCTCCAGAAAGAGGAATTTGCGATAAAGATTATTAACATCCAACTAATGAATAAATATCACTGATTTTATTCAATGATCAGGTCCTCCTTGTTCCTACAGGACATATCCACGTAGGACGTATCCTCAAGGTTGTAAACTAAAAGATTTTGTACTGCAAAATAAAATTTGCAGTAATAGTGTAATATGGTATAATAGGTGTAATATGGTGTAGTGTGGTGTAATGTGGTGTAATGTGGTGTAATGTGGTGTAGTGTGGTGTAATATGGTGTAGTGTGGTGTAATGTGGTAATGTGGTGTAATATGGTGTAATGTGGTGTAGTGTGGTGTAATGTGGTGTAGTGTGGTGTAAGGTGGTGTAGTGTGCTGTAATGTGGTGTAATATGGTGTAGTGTGGTGTAATGTGGTGTAATGTGGTGTAATATGGTGTAGTGTGGTGTAATGTGGTGTAATGTGGTAATGTGGTGTAATGTGTGTAATGTGGTGTGGTGTAATGTGTGGTGTAATGGTGTAATGTGTGTAGTGTGGTGTAGTGTGGTGAATGTGGTGTAATGTGGTGTAGTGTGGTGTAGTGTGGTGTAATGTGGTGTAGTGTGGTGTAGTGTGGTGTAATGTGGTGTAGTGTGGTGTAAGGTGGTGTAGTGTGGTGTAGTGTGGTGTAATGTGGTGTAGTGTGGTGTAGTGTGGTGTAGTGTGGTGAAGTGTGGTGTAATGTGGTGTAATGTGGTGTAGTGTGGTGAAGTGTGGTGTAATGTGTAATGTGGTGTAGTGTGGTGTAATGTGGTGTAATGTGGTGTAGTGTGGTGTAATGTGGTGTAGTGTGGTGTAATGTGGTGTAACGTGGTGTAGTGTGGTGTAATGTGGTGTAATGTGGTGTAATGTGGTTTAGTGTGGTGTAATGTGGTGTAGTGTGGTGTAATGTGGTGTAATATGCAGTGTAATGGCAGACTGGTATGACTGGGACTGAACCCACAACCCCCTGGATCCAATGCTTTAATCACCAGGCTACCACCTCCCTAATATTTGACAATAGGCTTATTATGCCATTCTTATTTATTTATTTACATTATTAATTATTATTGTATTTATTATCCTTAAATCATGCCATTTTTTAATCATTATTTCCTCATCCTCATATTTCTAAAACCTACAACAGAAGGCCTAAAAACTAAAAGCTAAAAAGCTGTGTGCCCTGCATACATTAATAATAAATGTGAAACTTGTTTGTGAGCGAGTGGAATGTGGGCTGAAATGTGCGCTGATAGCACAAACTACAGATCCCATAATGCAGCGCTTCAGCTGTCTTACCGAACACTAGACTACCTGAGAACATTCCAGCGTCAATCAAGTCGAGCTTCTGTTGATGTATTTAACTCTATTGTACAGTTATTGTGAAACAGCGCCTCACAGTGGTGAAGAGAAAAGTTGACTCTGAGTAGATGTTTACTGACACTGCCGGTAAACACGTGTGTGTGTGTGTGTGTGTGTGTGTGTGTGTGTGTGTGTTATAAGTGGATTGAATGTGGCTGTAATTAAGGAATTGAATCTAAGACGCCACTACGAGACAAAACATCAGGAGAAGCTGAAGAACCTGAATGCAGAGCAGAAGATACAGAAAGTAGAAAAGTTAAAGAAGAATCTGACATTTCAGCAGATGTTTTTCACCAGAGCAAAATCCCAAAGTGAAGCTGGTGTGAAAACAGAGGAGAAATCAGAGTCTCATCAGCAGGTTATTTACTGAGGGAGAGGTTCTGAAGAGCTGCATGATGAAGCTGTGAGACGTCTAGTGTTCCAAAGGAGATATTTTTATGAGGAGCAAAATATTTAAAGTTATTTAAAGTTTAAGATTATTTATTATAAAATGGCATTAGAGCAAAGAAATCTGATTGTTTTGATTTGTTGTGATTTTAACGTTTACTTAAAAGCACAGTTTTTATTGATTTGTTCAGTGATTTTTTTGCAGCATGTTCATATTTCTAACTTGTGTAATTTTGACAGCAGATATTTTTATGGAGAGCTTTTTATTTAAAGTTTAAGTTGATTTATTCTGGAATAATATTCCTGTCTGTTTTTATTCATATTTATGTTAAAAAACATTGTTTTAGTGTGTTCAATAAATATTTATCCTGTTTGGCCTGTGACCTAAAGTGCGCTTTATTTTGGCCCCTGTGCAATTGAGTTTGACAGATAAATATCATTAATTATTAATAATAACATATAATTAATGGTAAATTGAGCAAATTTGTTATTTCTGAAGTGTGTATCAAACTGGTAGCCCTTCAAATTAATCGGTACCCAAGAAGTAGCTCTCGGTGTCAAAAAGGTTGGTGACCCCTGTACTAAAGACTGCAGTGACATTTTGACTTGTGGGAACTCATGAGTATCACAGCATCAGTATAAAATCACGACTGTTTGTCTCAAATTAGTCAGATTTAGTTCCATTTTTTTAAAACCTGCTTTTCTTTGTTTATTTTAGAAAAACTCCACAGGAATCTTGAAGAACTCATGACTCTCTTTTCTATTTACATCATTTGTCTCGCTGCCTGTGTGGGTGAGTGACCTGGTTTTAGCCACAGGTTTTCCGACGCCCCGTGGAGTGACTATGGGTGGAACTTCCGGTGCGACGTAAAAAATTCATCCTCTGCAGTGTCGCTACTCATTGTTTCATTCATTCATTTATTCAAAAAAAGGTGGCGCATAAAGTAGCATGTTTAGCCATTTTGTTGATTGAATAAGGCAATGATTAGCAATGTGGAAAACTCAGATGTTTCCCAAAAAATGTTTAGAAATACATGAACATAATTAGTATCATTGTACATGAATACAACATCGCAGGTAGGACTGTGGTGAGACCTGAGATGTTGTATGGATTAGAGACAGTGGCATTGAGTAAAAGACAGGAGGTGGAGCTGGAGGTAGCAGAGCTGAAGGTGTTGAGGTTTTCGTTGGGAGTGACGACGATGGACAAGATTAGAAATGAGTTTATTAGAGGGACAGCACATGTAGGTTGTTTTGGTGACAAGGTGAGGGAGGTGAGATTGAGATGGTTTGGACATGTGCAGAGGAGGAACATGAGTTATATTGGTAGGAGAATGCTGAGGATGGAGCCTCCAGGAAGGAGGAAAAGAGGAAGGCCAAGGAGGAGGTTTATGGATGTGGTGAGGGAAGACATGCAGGAAGTTGGTGTGAAAGAGGCAGATGTAGAGGACAGAGGGGTGTGGAGACGGATGATCTGGTGTGGCGCCCCCTAATGGGAGCAGCCGAAAGAAGAAGTACATGACATGCTAATATTATTATAATTTTTGTAAAATATGCGCATAGTTGTTAGAGACCTAATATGAAGTGGGATTTATGATGATGACTGTATGATATTATCTGTATTACCTTTAGCAGTAGGCTTGATTACGAGCTGAGCATGAACCAGTGTTTTACTTCTAAAAGCTATAATTGTAGGGAGGCAAGAATATAAAGAGTAAGGAAGACTCTTATTTCTTCTATAAAGGTGGAGAACGCAGAGCAGACATGCATGTCATCACTCTCGAACGTCAGTCCGCTCTAACTTTAGATTTGTGTATAAAGCGCAGTTCTTTACACCAAAATGCAGCTTCATCTGGTTCTAAGTGCAACCACAAAGAGCGCATTATATTTCTGAGATCTTTATTTCCATTTTAACATTTTCCTGCCTGAAAAACAACAAACCGCATACAAACAAAATATATTACCATCAGTGCACATCAGTCAACGCTGCTGTCGCTCAGGTTGGAAGTTCTACCCATAATCGTATTTAATCGTTTCCCCCAGGAAACAGGTGCATAAGACAAATAACGACATAAGTGTTTTAACACTGATCAAAATCATGCAGATTGGAATTTCTCCCCACAGACTCCATCATTGCAGATACTCACATCAGAGTATCTGCTAGAATTGGTTCTACAGTTCTCCTGCCATGTAAAATGAGTAAAGTCTTCACCCAAACACCACTTGTTCGGTGGCGCACTGAAGATGAGTTTGTGTTTGAGAGAAGCATTGATGGTACGAGTGCCGGTCCAGAATATGAAGGACGTGTGGACGTTCCTGTGGACGAGCTGCTCAAAGGAAACTGTTCCTTGGTGTTGAAGGATGTGAGAATCACTGATGATGATGTCTACAAGTCGTTTGTGGTGGAACATATGGACAGCTCTAACCCTGAGATATGGCATGAGATCAACAGGGTTGAACTCTCTGTCGATGGTGAGTAAACTGAGTAATTTTTGCAACATTAAACACTAACTGTACAAATCATATATCCTATATATGGAAACCTGCAGAGAACATGCGGAGAACCTGCAGAGAACATGCGGAGAACCAAGTAATATTATTTAAGTAATTATTTATTATAAGTGGATTTATTATAAAGCAGTTTTTATTATAAGTGGTAGCAGTAGTTATTGTTGAAGGCTCTGGCATACTGATCAGAAGGTCAGGAGATTAAGCCCCAGCACTGCCATGCTGTCAGTGAGCAGGACGCTTAACCCTCTGTGCTCCAGGGGCACTGCATCATGACTGACCCTGTGCTCTGACCCCAGATTTCTAACAAGCTGGACCCTGCGAGGAAAGAGTTTGGCTGTAGTGTATGTGCTACATGTATAAAGCCTCAAGCTTTTATTCAATGAAAGAAAAGAACATTTACTCTGCATTTAAGTTTCTATCACTGAGCAGTTGATACACTATATTACCAAAAGTTTGCGGACACCTGAATATAACTACAGTATGTGCTTTTTGAGCATCTCATTCTACATTTAGTCCCAATTTGCACTTATAACCCTCTCCACTCTTCTGGGAAGATTTTGGTTCCACTAGAATGTGCTTGTGGACACGTATGCTGATTCAGCTACAGTATGAGGGTGTTAATAAAGTCAGGTAATGATGTATGTGAGAAGGTGAGAAGGCCTGGGGTGCAGTCAGTGTTCACATTCATCTCAAAGGTGTTCAATACGGTTATGGTCAGAGCTCTATTGCAGATCTTTCTCTCCAACCCATGGAAAGCAGATCTTCATAGAGCTGGCTTTGTGCACATGGGCATTGTCATTGGTTTTTTATCTCTCAGAGCTTTTCTTTGCCTCTGTCACAAGTGGTTCACGCATTAGAGATGAACTTATAGGAATTCATTTATGGCGAGAAGATTTATATTTGTAATCTATTCATCTATTCATGTAAAGATACTTTGGTCCTTTGATAAAAGCACAAAAATAAAATAAAATGAAATTAAACGTCTAGGTGTATTACAGAGCTGAACTATGGTGAGGAATTTAGAGGTGCTTCAAACTAACTGTCCACACAGAGCACACAACAACTACTGTATATATCATTATTATTATTATAATCCATATGTCTATACTTAGAGTTCTACTTTATACTTATGCTTTATATTTATATTTTTATTTATTAAGAGGCACATGTTTAAATCTTATTAGACCTTATTGTTAGGTTCAAAATACAAAAGACAAAAACTGTTAGAACAACTGAACTATTGTTTATGGGGTTGTTGTACCATTTCCTGTCTTCTTTTCCTGTACTTTAGGAAGGAATGGGAGGGAAAGAGGTGGGAGAGAGAGAGAGAGAGAGAGAGAGAGAGAGGTAGAGAGAGCGAGAGAGAGAGAGAGAGAGAGAGAGAGAGAGAGAGAGAGAGAGAGAGAGAGAGTGAGAGGTGGAGCGAGAGAGAGAGAGAGAGAGAGAGAGAAATAGAGAGAAAGTTTGTGTGTGAACATTGTGTGTGAGAGAAAGAAGGGTGGAAATTGCGTTTCCCCAGAGACAATGTGCAGATAAACACATAACAGCAGATCAGACAGGTCACAAATAGCACAATAACAGTAGATAATACACAGAGATAACACAATACACAGAGATAACACAATACACAGAGATAACACAATTGACACACACAGAAAAAGAACAAATGCATGTGACTAGTCAGGATCATGCACAAGACGGAGAAAGTGTGCGGTTCAGCCGTTCTAGTGGTGATGGTCAGTAGGGTTTTTGTATCACAGGGATCTGAGGAGCCTGATGGGAAAAAGCTCCTGCAGCATAGTTTTGCATCATATTCTACAGCAGTGTTTTCCAGGGGGCAGCCGTTTAAACAGGCTGTGGGTGGGATCTTTGACATTCCTGTCTACTGTGTCCAGGCAATGTTTCTTAGAGTTCCTGTTCAGTGATAATGTTCTTGAGGCCATAGGGGCCACCCATTCCTCTTCCTCCAAACACGGCGAGTTGAGTTGATGCCAAAAAGCTCGGTTCACCCTTTTACCCAGTTCTCCTCTGAATCTTTCAGATGTTCATTGGCAAACTTCAGAAGGGCCTGTACATGTGCTTTCTTGAACAGGGGGACCTTGCGGGATTTCAATCCTTTGTGTTATTAATTGTTTTTTTGGTGACTATTTTCCCAGCTGCCTTGAGATCATTCACAAGATCCTCCTGTCTAGTTCTGGGCCGTTCCTTACCGTTCTCATGATCATTGATCATCTCATGGTCTTGTAGCCAATTCCAGCCTTGTGTAAGTCTACAATCCTGTCCCTGACATCTTTGGACAGCTCTTTGGTCTAGGCCTTGGTGGAGAGTTTGGTATCTGATTGATTGATTGCTTCTGTGGTGTCTTTTATTCAGGTCTCTGTAAGAGAGTGCTGCTAATCTCAGCTCGTTATCTGTATAAAAGACGCCTGTGAGCTGGAAATCTTGCTGACTAATTAGAGATCAGATACAGATACTCATTAAAATGTCAATTTATCTCTTTTTTAAATGCATTTTTCTGGATTTTTTGGTCATTATTTTGTCTCTCACTGTTCAAATAGACCTTCCATTAGTGGGCAAAAATATTAAATCAGAAGGGGATCTGTAATCTGTAGATTAGAGTGCAGGTGCCAGTCTATGTATTTTTAATAGTTTAGCGTGGTGTAGTCCGCTAGTTTAGCTTTAAAAAGGCAGACTGTTCTTTATGCTTATGTTAATTTCTTAGCACTGCCCATGTTCTCTTGCCCGTGTGAGTCTTGGTCTCCTGTCACCGATGAACTGTTTTGGTGTCTCGTCTTTCTGTTTGGCAAAGCCAGACGTCCTATTCATCATGTTCATGTTTTTGTCTGCTTGTCAGGACCATAGAGATTTGTATATCTTGTATTAGAGCAGTTAAAATTTTGTGTGTTGAGACAATTTCTCTCATACTGATCACTGGATGTTCAACATGCACCTCAAAGCCCCCCTTGTGTTTTTGGTAGCTTAGCCTAGTGTAATCCGTTAGGTTGCTTGCTGTTTGCTAGTTAGTTTAGCTTTTAAATACAATTAATGTATGTAAAGTAGTTCAATTATGTTCCTGTCACCCTTTTCTTTGTGTCTTTTTATTCTGTTTGGTAACTTGATCATTAAAAGCAATAATCACTCAAACCTCTGGTCCTTCTTTCATTTTGGTCCAAACAACCCAGAACATTTAAACGTGTTATTGTTGCTGCACTTCCTCCAGGCAGAGTCGCAGTGAGAACATAAGAATGGACAAGAATTATTTCCTTTAAATTGCTAAAACACAATCTTTATACAAAGGTTTTTCTGTGTCTCTACAGTCTTTCAGATCACATCAGCTCAAGTGGGTTCCACAGTTGTCCTGCCTTGTGAGTGGAAAAATCTGACCATCCAAACACCTTATGTGGAGTGGTACATCGATCATGAGATCGTGTTTGAGCGAAAGGGTAAAGAGTCATTTCAGGGTGAAGGATATGAGGGACGTGTGGACGTTCCTGAGGAGGAGCTGCTTAAAGGAAACTGTTCCCTGGTGTTGAAGAACTTTAATGCTACTGATGCTGCTGTTTACAGAAGCGTCATGATTGTGAGCCACAAAAACAAGAAACTGGTCCAGAAAGTTAAACTCCTAGTTCAAGGTAAGTCGACTGCTCTGATTTCAATCCTGACACGATCTGAGTACACACAGTTACAACACACCTCAAGGGTTTTAAGTTCATTTAAACAGTATATTTACAGATATTTGATATTTAAACAGTATGTTATGAATTGAGTTGAGCCGAATTTGAGAGTTAGTCTGGGAAACGTTTTGATACGAACTCAGAGGAATTGGGAGAAGTGTGCAGACTTGAGCAATCAAGATGTGGTAGTTTTTATATATTTAAAATAATCCCAATAATCAAACACTTTTCTCTGGATTCTTGTTTGATGGAATATCGTGTTTAATGTGTATTAAAACTGACCAATTTATAAACTATTCCTTGTTAAACCAACAATTTTATAACTATGTGTAGACTTTTTATATTCACTGTATCGTGTGTGTGTGTGTGTACATTTTTACGGAACATTTTTTTTTCCAAAGAAAACACTGAAGGGAGGATAGATGAAACTTCTGATCACAGAAGTAAGTAAATTTACAATTTAAATGTACTACATAACAGTTTTATTTGATGTAATTTTATTATTATTATTATTATTATTATTATTATTATTATTATTATTATTATTATTTTTAATATTATTATTAGTTAAAAGGCTCATTAACTTTCACAATTTCTATTTATCTTGTGTGAGATTTGATTTGTTTTTGTTTTATAATGTTTTTGAATAAATCATTTGTCTCTCATTTGTCAGGTGAAGCTGCAATAAATTACTTGTTGATCCTCATCATTTCCCTCCTTGTTTACTTGTTTTTCTCACCTTGAAGAAACAACATTTTGAGACTCACACTGACTGATATAAATGAACACTGGATTTGATTTTAATTATTTGCTGAACGGATTCTATGTAAAGCTCCATGAAAACTTGTTTGCGTTAGCAAGCAGTTGAATTTACAAATGATCTTGTCCTTCAATCCTGGCACTAAAATATGAAAACAACCAAATGAAAGCGTTTACTTCTCACCTTCCTCACAATCCACTTATTCACCCTCACAAACCTGCTTTCACTTGTTGGCCAGAGTGCTGCTTAATTGATTGAATCCTGATTGGTGCTGTTCTTGTTTTTCAAATCCATGTCCAGTTGTGAAACTGAGTGTAATGTGAGAACATGTAATATTATTGTAAAGCAATTTTCAACTTAAATTGTATGTGGTAATATTTGTATTTTTTGCATTTTTTATTTTTATATAAAGCACAAAAATATAAACAGTATAAATGTTTGTTGTTCATTTAGAACAGAGTTTCCAAAACTTTTTCCCATTAAGGGCCACACATTTTGATTGATGCCATGGACCAGAACTTAAATGTTGAATAATACCAAACATTAAAATTAAAGGTGCCACGGTTTCTCTCATTTATGATTTTATAATATTTTAATTAATAAATAAACATGACTCTGTAATCTGCTTCATTAATACATGTGGTGGCCGAGAAGTGCAAATAAAACAAATAAAAAAAAGTATAAATCTACAAACAAAGTAATACATCAAAAAACAATTTACCAAACCTTAAAACAAAAATAAAAATAAAAAGTAAAATAAAAAAAAAGAAAATAAATAAAAGGTAGATATATTTTGTTAATCAAATAACATGCAGTTCCATTTACATAGTGAGCTAATTTGGTTTTCTGTAAATCACATGACCAGTGGATGTGAACATTCTGCTGCCTTCATCAGATCATCAGTATTTGTGGTCTTCTGGGAAACACACTTTCTGCAGTATTCATTAAAATTAGAAACAGTCAAAAATTAAAAAGAGACATTGATTTTATAGAATTATTGGGAATAAGTTTTATATTAGAGGAACAGCACATGTAGGACGTTTTGGAGACAAGGTGAGGGAGGTGAGATTGAGATGGTTTGGACATGTGCAGATGAGGGACATGGGGTATATCAGTAGTAGAATGCTGAGAATGGAGACACCAGGAAGGAGGAAAAGAGGACGACCAAGGAGGAGGTTTATGGATGTGGTGAAGGAAGACATGCAGGTAGTTGGTGTGAAAGAGGCAGATGTAGAGGACAGGGGGGGGTGGAGACGGATGATCCACTGTGGAGACGTCAGTTGGAAGAAGACGAAAGTTGATTGGGAATAAGTTTTACACTGAGCCTCTCAATATTCCTCTGTGTTTCTCATATTTATAAGATAAGATAAAGATAAGATAAACCTTTATTTGTCCCACAGTGGGGAAATTTCTAGACAATAATAATAATAATAATAATAATAATAATAATAATAATAATAATAACAATATGCTGAATTCAAGTCAAGTCAGATTTATTCTCATTTTAACCACATACAGTGCAGTACACAGTGAAACGAAACAACGTTTCCCCTAGACCGCAGTGCCCCAGCAACAACATCAATAAACCACATGAACACAAGGAATACAGAAGTACAAACTCTATACTAACAACACAATGTGCACAAAAAAGACAAGAGACAACATGAGACATAAAAATCAATAGCACTGTAGTACCGACTAGTAACAGTAGGTGGTGCATTAAGGATTGTTCATATACAGTATAAAGATGAAAAATAAGCAAATTGGATTGTCTTTTTAAAAATCAAGAATTAAATACTGTAAATATTTGGCAGGATTTAAACTTTTTGTTCAACAGAAGTGCAAACAGCAGTTTCTGCAAACTGAGTTTATTTTCCTGTTGTATTTTTATCAGAGTCTGACGGCTTGTGGGAGCAAGTGTTGAGCATGTAAGCTGTAAATTTGATAATGATGAACCAAATTTCTTATAAACATGTTATTTGGCATGTAAAAGCATTGAAACTTACAATAAAAATGTTCCATAGTTCCAAATAAATCTGTTATTAACCTGTTAGTTAAAACCTTTAAAATATTTTTTTCCCCCCTCATATATAAATACATGAAATCTGTCCTATAGCAATCCAGAAAAGTACTGGGTTGAAAGCCACATGTCTTATGAGTTTATATTTCAAATTTTATGAAGATTGTCATAACAAATGAGATTCCTACAAACATTTATCTGAGACTGTCTGAGCCTTTTCTCCCTCCCCTGTTTGAGAGACACCTGCTAAACTCAGGTGATCATTCATACTCTATTCATACAGTCTGCATATTATTGACCTGCTGACCATTAAAGGCTTTTGTTCTACATGTTTGGATATTGACATTCAATTCAATTCAATTCATTTTATTTGTATAGCGCTTTTAACAACGAACATTGTCTCAAAGCAGCTTTACACAGATAATGTGGTGAAGTGAATGTGTTCTTTATGAGTAAGTTTGTCCCTGATGAACAAGCTGGTGGCGACTGTGGCAAGGAAAAACTCCCTGAGACGGCATAGGGAAGAAACCTTGAGAGGAACCAGACTCAAGAGGGAACCCATCCTCATCTGGGTTGCACTGAATGTCTATTTGAAGCAGATATACAATGTTGCGGGGTACAGTGATGATGATCAGAAGCGAAACTGTATTCCTGAGTCAGTGTAGCAGACTGTTGACATTAACTACAATCCAGTCCATCCTCGAAGCGCCCGTTCTTACTCCGGAATTTCATGGAACTACCCATGGTGTTGATGAGAAACCGTCCCAAGCTGCACAGAGTGGCCTCCAGTCGAAGAGGACACTATCCAGAGGCAGACCTGGACGAAATGGGA
The DNA here is from genome assembly GCF_014805685.1 of Silurus meridionalis. Taxonomy (NCBI): domain Eukaryota; kingdom Metazoa; phylum Chordata; class Actinopteri; order Siluriformes; family Siluridae; genus Silurus; species Silurus meridionalis. The sequence continues at coordinate 26,540,145 of NC_060893.1, read as the reverse complement.
AGATCCACGGAGGGGAGAGGAGCAGGAACAATGGTCACTGGAGCCTCAGGAGCATGTTTAACTCGACAAAGAGAGAGAGAGAGAGAGAGAGAGAGAGAGAGAGGGTGACAGTAAGAGAAAGATATGGATTATTAAGTGTCTTATTGTTGTATGAAAGTTAATATCACTGTAGGAGACTGTTGACATTAACTACAGTCCAATCCATCCTCAAAGCAATTAAATTCAATTAAATTCAATTAAATTCAATTCAATTCAATTCAATTCAATTCAATTCAATTCAATTCATTTTTATTTGTATAGCGCTTTTAACAATGAACATTGTCTCAAAGCAGCTTTACACAGATAATGTGGTGATTAAACGTAAATATGTTCTTTGTAAGTAAGTTTGTCCCTGATGAGCAACTGTGGCAAGGAAAAACTCCCGAGATGGCATAAGGAAGAAACCTTGAGAGGAACCAGACTCAAGAGGGAACCCATCCTCATCTGGGTTGCACCAAATGTCCATTTGAAGCAGATATATAATGTTGCAGGGTACAGTGATGATCATCAGAAGCAAACTGCACTCCCGAGTCAGTGCAGCAGACCGCCGACACCAACTACAGTCCAATCCGTCCTCAAAGCACCCGTTCTACTCCGGAATTACATTTAACCACCCAAGGTGTCAATGAGAGACCGTCCCAAGCTGCACAGAAGTGTGAAGATCCACGGAGGGAGAGGGGCAGGAACAGTGGTCACTGGAGCCTCAGGAGCATGTTTAACTCGAGAGAGAGAGAGAGAGAGAGAGAGAGAGAGAGAGAGAGAGAGAAGGATATGGATTATTAAGTGTCGGTATTGGTGTATAAAAGTTAATGTCACTGTGCAGTTTGGACTCCGGCAAAACTCGCTATGGCAGCATAACTAAAAGGGAGAACCAGAAGGTAACACAGACATGAGGGATCTCTGGGATGAGGCGACCCACCACACCACCGTCAACAAACCCGAGTGAGCGTGTGAATGTGAGGGGCGACAGCATACAAATATACCAGTTCACCAAACACTCTATATCCATGCGCCCTCCAGATCTGCTCCTTTACCTAAGAACAATCTACTGATAAAAGGCTTGACTAAATAAATACGTTTTCAACCTCGACTTGAACACTGAGACTGTGTCCGAGTCCCGAACACTGGTTGGAAGGCTGTTCCATAACTGTGGGGCTTTATAAGAGAAAGATCTGCCCTCTGCTGTAGTCTTTATTATTTGAGGAACCAACAGATAGCCAGCACCTTTTGATCTAAGTAGGCGTGGAGGATCATACTGGTACAGAAGTTAACTCAGATACTGCGGTGCGAGACCGTTAAGTGCTTTATTCGTCAGTAGTAGTATTTTATAATCAATGCGAGATTTGATTGGGAGCAGTGTAGACTGATTAAAACAGGGGTGATGTGGTCATATTTCCTAGATCTAGTAAATGACTCTTGCCGCTGCATTCTGAACTAACTGAAGCTTATTTATGCACTTACTCGCACACCCAGACAGTAAAGCGTTACAGTAGTCTAATCTAGAAGTAACAAAAGCATGAACTAGTTTTTCTGCATCCTGTAACGACATCATATTTCTAATTTTAGCAATATTTCTAAGGTGAAAGAAGGCGATCCTGGCGATATTATTCACGTGAGACTCAAAGGAAAGACTCGGGTCAATAATCACACCAAGGTCTTTGACAGCCGTACATGCTGAAACAGAAACACCATCCAGAGATGCTACGTAATCGGAAAGTTTACTTCTAGCTGCATGTGGTCCTAGTAAAAGTACTTCCGTCTTATCTGAGTTGAGCAGAAGAAAGTTATTAAGCATCCATTGTCTAATGTCCTTTACACACTACTCAACATTGTTAAGCTGATCTCTCTCATCTGGCTTTACTGAAATATACAGCTGTGTGTCATCAGCATAGCAATGGAAGCGAATCCCATGTTTATGAATGATTTCACCAAGAGGCAGCATATATACAGAGAAAAGCAGTGGGCCTAAGACAGATCCTTGAAGAACACCAAACTTTACCTCATAGAGTGTGGAGAACTCACCATTTACATCCACAAACTGATAGCGATCAGTCAAATAAGACCTGAGCCAAGAGAGCTGTTCCTTTATTCCTACAATGTTCTCAAGTCTAGCAAGCAGTATAGTGTGATCAATGGTGTCAAAAGCTGCACTAAGGTCGAGCAAAACAAGTAAGGAGACAAAACCCTGATCAGAGGCCAATAACAGGTAATTTACCACCTTAACTAGCGCCGTTAGGCGCTAACCCAGCCCGGCGTTAACCCAGCCATTAGGGAGGCACAAGCCAGTGCATTCTTAGTGCCGGTCCCAAGCCCGGGTAAATGGGGAGGGTTGCGTTAGGAAGGGCATCCAGCGTAAAACACGTGCCAAATCAAATATGCGGATCACAAATGAGAATTTCATACCGGATCGGTCGAGGCCCGGGTTAACAACGACCGCCACAGGTATCGTTAGCCGACAGGGTACCGGTGGACATTGGGCTACTGTTGGCCGAAGGAGGAGAAGGAGAGGAGGAAGACGTCTACAGAGACGGCAGGGAAAGGAGCAGTGTAGGAGAGTGGAGGTTCGGGTTGGTACTTTAAATGTTGGTACTATGACGGGTAAAGGGAGAGAGGTAGCTGATATGATGGAGAGGAGAAAGGTAGATATGTTGTGTGTTCAGGAGACCAAGTGGAAAGGGAGTAAGGCCAGGAACATTGGAGGTGGGTTTAAACTGTTTTATCATGGTGTGGATGGAAAGAGAAATGGTGTAGGGGTGATTCTGAAGGAAGAGTACAGTAAGAGTGTAGTGGAGGTGAAGAGAGTTTCTGATAGGGTGATGATCGTGAAGGTGGAAGTTGAAGGATGATGATAAATGTCATCAGTGCCTATGCTCCACAAGTTGGCTGTGAGATGGAGGAGAAGGAAAGATTCTGGAGTGAATTAGATAAAGTGGTAGATGGTGTACCTAGGAAAGAACGGTTAGTGATTGGGGCGGACTTTAATGGGCATGTGGGTGAAGGAACAGAGGTGATGAGGAGGTGATGGGTAGGTATGGTTTTAAGGAGAGGAATGTGGAAGGGCAGATGGTGGTAGATTTTGCTAAAAGGATGGAAATAACAGTGGTGAACACTTATTTTAAAAAGAAGGAGGATCATAGGGTGACGTATAAGAGTGGAGGAAGGTGCACACAGGTGGACTATGTGCTATGCAGGAGATGCAACCTGAAGGAGATTGGCGACTGTAAGGTGTTGGCAGGGGACAGTGTAGCTAGACAGCATAGGATGGTGGTCTGTAGGATGGTTTTGGAGGTGAGGATGAAGAGGAGGAGAGTGAGGACTGAAAGAAGAATAAGATGGTGGAAACTGAAGGAGGAAGAGTGTAGTGTGAGGTTCAGGAAGAGGTCAGAGAGGCTCAGTGGTGTTAAGGAGGTGTTGGATGATTGGGCAACTACTGCAGGAGTGATGAGGAGGCAGCTAGAAAAGTACTTGGTGTGACATCTGGAAATAGAAAGGAAGACAAGGAGACGTGGTGGTGGAATGAGGAAGTGCAGGAGAGCATAAGGAGAAAGAGGTTGGCAAAACAGAAGTGGGATAGACAGAGTGATGAGAAAAGTAGGCAGGAGTACAAGGAGATGCGGCAGCAGGTTAAGAGGATGTGGCGAAAGCCAAGGAAAAGGCATATGAGGAGCTGTATGAGAGGTTGGACACTAAGGAAGGAGAAAAGGATTTATACCGATTGGCCAGGCAGAGGGACCGAGCTGGAAAGGATGTACTGCAAGTTAGAGCAGTAAAGGATGGAGAGGAAATGTGTTGACTAGTGAGGAGAGTGTGTTGAGAAGGTGGAGGGAGTATTTTGAGCAGCTGATGAATGAGGAAAATCAGAGAGAGAAGGTTGGATGATGTGGAGATGGTGAAGCAGGATGTAGATAAGATTAGTAAGGAGGAAGTGAGAGCAGCGATTAAGAGGATGAAGAGTGGAAAGTCGGTTGGACCAGATGACATACCGGTGGAAGCGTGGAGATGTTTAGGAGAGATGGCAGTGGGGTTTTGACCAGATTGTTTAACAGGATTTTGGAAGGTGAGAAGATGCCTGAGGAATGGAGAAAGAGTGTGCTGGTACCGATCTTTAAGCATAAAGGAGATGTGCAGACCTGCAGTAACTACAGGGGTATTAAGTTGATCAGTCACACCATGAAGTTATGGGAAAGAGTAGTGGAAGCCAGGCTGAGAGAAGAGGTGACCATCTGTGAGCAACAGTATGGTTTCATGCCGAGGAAGAGCACCACAGATGCCATATTTGCTTTGAGAATGTTGATGGAGAAGTATAGAGAAGGACAGAAGGAATTGCATTGTGTATTTGTGGATTTAGAGAAGGCGTGCGACAGGGTGCCAAGAGAGGAGTTGTGGTACTGTATGAGGAAGTCAGGTGTGTCGGAGAAGTATGTAAGGGTGGTGCAGGACATGTATGAGGACAGTGTGACGGCAGTGAAGTGTGCAGTAGGTACGACAGACTGGTTTAGAGTGAAGGTTGGACTGCATCAAGGATCGGCCCTGAGCCCTTTCCTGTTTGCAGTGGTGATGGACAGGTTGACGGACGAGGTCAGACAGGAGTCTCCCTGGACTATGATGTTTGCGGATGATATTGTGATTTGTTGTGAGTAGGGAGCAGGTTGAGAAGAGCCTGGAGAGGTGGAGATATGCACTGGAGAGAAGGGAATGAAACTCAGTAGGAGTAAGACAGAGTACATGTGTGAATGAGAGGGAGGGCAGTGGAGTGGTGCGGTTGCAGGAGAAGAGCTTCAGAAGGTGGAGGAATTCAGGTACCTGGGTTCAACAGTGCAAAGTAATGGAGAGTGTGTTAGAGAAGTGAAGAAAAGAGTGCAGGCAGGGTGGAGTGGGTGGAGAAGAGTGACAGGAGTGATTTGTGATAGTAGGGTATCTGCAAAATTGAAAGGGAAAGTTTATAGGACTGTGGTGAGACCTGCGATGTTGTATGGTTTAGAGACAGTGGCATTGAGTAAAAGACAGGAGGTGGAGCTGGAGGTAGCAGAGCTAAAGATGTTGAGGTTTTCGTTGGGAGTGACGAGGATGGATAAGATTAGAAATGAGTTTATTAGAGGACAGCGCATGTAGGATGTTTTGGTGACAAGGTGAGGAGGCGAGATTGAGATGGTTTGGACATGTGCAGAGGAGGGACATAAATTATATTGGTAGAAGAATGCTGAGGATGGAGCCACCAGGTAGGAGGAAAAGAGGAAGGCCAAAAGGAGGTTCATGGATGTGGTGAGGGAAGACATGCAGGTAGTTGGTGTAAAGAGGCAGATGTAGAGGACAGGGTGGTGTGGAGACGGATGATCCGCTGTGGCGACCCCTAATGGGAGCAGCCGAAAGGAGAAAAAGAAGAACTAGCGCCGTCTCTGTGCTATGATGAGGCCGAAATCCTGACTGATACATTTCAAAAATGTTATTTATAAGTAGGTGTGAGCAGAACTGCTGTGCTACAAACTTTTCTAAAATTTTGGATATAAAGGGGAGAGTTGATATTGGTCTGTAGTTGGACATCTGACATGGGTCAAGGTCAGGTTTCTTAATTAGGGGGTGGATAACTGCCAGTTTGAAGGATTTAGGTACATAACCAGTGCTAATGGAAGAGTTAATTATTTTTAAAACAGGTTTAATTACCTCTGGAGCTATCTGTTTAAAGAAACTAGTAGGCAAGGGATCAAGAATGCAGGTTGATGGTTTTTAAGAGGGGATTAATGTCATTCTCATGAATAGGAGTGAAGCTTTGTAGTTGATTGTCTGTTATAATTACACTGCTGTCTACAGGGTTACTTGTAAAATAATTTGGATTTATATTAACCGTCTGGATTTCTTGCCTAATGTTTTCAATTTTATTATTAAAAAAGTTCATGAAATCATTACTACCTATTGATGGTGTGCATGTTAGTGTAGTGCTTTTATTCCCTGTTAATTTTGCTACCGTGCTGAATAAAAATCTAGGATTATGCTTGTTATTTTCTATGAGGGTGGAGAAATATGCTGATCTAGCAGCACTAAGAGATTTTCTATAATTTAGGAGGCTCTCCTTCCATGCTATTTGAAATACTGTTAATTTTGTTTGACGCCATTTACGTTCAAATTTTCGAGTGGTCTGTTTTAAGGTGCGCGTATGATCATTATACCACTGTGCTAATTTTTTCTCCCTGATCATTTTGGTCTTAAGGGGAGCTCCATCATCTAGAGTGTAACGTAACGTTGTTTCTAGATGCTCAGTGGCCCAGTCGAGCTCTGCGGAGTCTGACGGAGATCTATCTAATATCGTAATTTCGGGGAGATTATTAATAAAACGCGCTGCTGTAGCTGACGTGAAAGTACGCTTAACACGGTAACGTGGTGAGGTAGAAATGCAATGACTGAGGCAGATTTTAAAAGAGATGAGATAATGGTCTGAAATAGCTTCAGACTGTGGAATTATGACTAAGTTTTTTATTTTTAATCCAAATGTTAACAACAAATCGAGAGTGTGTCCACCACTATGAGTGGGTCCTATAACATTCTGATTAATTCCAACTGAATCTAGAATGGACACAACTGCTGCTCTTAAGGAGTCTTCCTGATTATCAAAATGAATATTAAAGTCACCAACAATTAATGCTTTGTCTAAAGAAGTAGCTAAATTTGTAATGAAACCTGCAAATTCTATGAGAAAATCAGAGTAGGGCCCTGGGGGTCTATAAATAATAATTAATGGAATTAACTGACTTGACCTGCTTTCGGACACTGAATATTTTATGTTGGTGTAAAGAACTTCAAATGTTTTACATTTATGTTTAGTCTTTTGTGTGACATTTAGATTATTATTATAAATAGCTGCTACTCCGCCTCCTCTGCCATTTAGACGGGGTTGGTGTATGTAACTATACCCAGGAGGACTCGCCTCATTTAATGCTACATATTCATTCGATTTAATCCACGTTTCTGTCAAACACATTATATTAAACTCCTGGTCGGTAATAATTTCGTTTATAGTAAGCGCTTTTGGCGTGAGAGATCTAATATTCAACAATCCTATCTTTAGATCAGAGGTGCTGGCTGTGCATTCAGTCCTATTTAATTTAATGTTAATCAGGTTACTTAAACAGACTTTCTGATAATTCCTATATTTTGGTTTTGCTCGGAGGACAGACACAGTCTCAATATGGTGGATCCTGAGTGACGACTCTGTGCAGCTAGCAGACGGTCGGTTTAGCCTGTCTGTCTGCTCCCTGGCCTTGGCTCTAGACAGTCACTTGTTAACTAGTGCTGTTCTGAGACTATGACCTATACTACAAGAAATGAGAGCAGCACCTTCCGGTGGGATGGATACCGTCCGCCCTAACAGGCCAGCCTTGCCTCAAAATTGCTCCAATTATTAATGAAGCCCACATTCTTTTGGAGCACCACTCGGACATCCAGCAGTTCAGCGACCATAACCTGCTGTAGGCTACATCGCCACGTCGCATTGGGATGGGGCCAGAGCATGTTACTGCATCGGACATTGCCTTCGCTAATTTACACACCTCTATAATATTACTCTTAGTAACCTCTGACTGTCGGCGATATCATTAGCTCCTGTGTGAAAAACTATCTTAGAGAACCTGTGCTTTCCTAAGAATCTAAGCTGACCTGCTATGTCCGGCGCCCTGGCTCCCGGTATACACATAACCTGTGCTGCTGGTGCCCCTAAAGGTCTAGCTAATTTCACGTGCCTCAGAATGGAGTCTCCTAAAACCAGAGCTCTTTCAGGTTTCTCAGCGGGTGCTTCACTGAGGAGAGCAAACCTGTTGGACACGTGAAGTGGAGAGGAATGGTGCTCCCGTGGGCAAGCCTTAGCGTTAGCTTTGGCTTTGCGAGTATGCCGCCGAGTCGTCACCCATTCGCCCCGCTGCGAGGGCTCTAATGCCAGAGGCAGGGGAATATTACCTTCACCTAGGGCATCCAGACTTTCCCCTGCAGAACCTGGACTGCTCTCACACTCACTACTTCTCTCTAGACTCTGGATGCGCTCCTCTAATGCTAAGATCTTCTCCGTCAAAGAGCAAACTAGCTTACACTTCTCACAGATAAAATTATCGCTAACAACGGAGAAAGACTGACTAAACATGTCACACTTTATACACTGAGTGAACTGGATGTTCGCCATAATAGAGAAATGACGTACCTTAATGTGTTTACTGTAGTGTGTGTTCGTAGTTCTGGTGAATGTCCTCCACTCACTGCTTTCAAACCCTCAAACAGGGAAAAAAGCGCTCTTTTCCGAAAGCAAAAATAGTCGAGATAGCCGTTCTTAATCCGGAATTTCATGGAACCACCCAGCTGCACAGAGTGGTCTTGAGTTGAGTTGGCATTCATATTGATGGCCAGGTAGCCAGACAAGCTATTGTTTTACAGTCATGGCCATTCATATTGATGTCTGGCCATTCCAATCTCAACAACACACACACACACACACACACACACATGCACACAAACTTACTTTTCAAGCATTTCTCCTATAAAAACAAACAGGCAATAAAACCAATAAAATCGTATAAAGCTATAAAGGGAGATTTATTGTAACTTACAGATGCAGATCTCCATGTATCTTTTGTTACTCCGCATCGCTGCTTTTTTTGCAAATCTCAGATAAAACAACTTATTTGATTGTCCTTTTTTTTTTCTTGTTTTCTTTTTTTTGTAAACAAAGTCCAGTTAGCAGGAGCTATAAACAGCTGTTTGTGTTGACCTGAGAGCTGCATCACTTTCTGGTTCGTCACTACGCACGTGTTTGTAAAGAATAATAAAACTAAGACTCACACCTGGAGAATAAAATCCTCATATATATCGTTAGAATCCTGCACTTATTGGCTACATTGTCCAACAGTCATTTTGTTTCCATAATGCTACTGGCTGGAAAGAAAAGGTTTGAAATGAGAGGCTCAGTAGAGTCTCCACCCAAGATTTTTACCCCCTCTTTTACGTTTATATTATCATTTTTTTTTACTTTTTTGTGGTCTCAACCGTTTTGTAACACTATATTCTACCAGCCATATTAGTATTTTTACCACCAAATGTCGTTTTTTTATGTAAAAGTTATTCAGAAATATATAAACACAGACACCAGCCGAAGTTCTGTGACGTAAACAAAGGAATTAACATCTAAATCACAACACTATTGTTTGTTTGGAGCAAAAATGCTTTAGAGCATGTTGTTCACTAGACCCTTATCTTTCCTAGTAAACCGGGATCAGCAGCAGTGGATGTGTTTGTGACTCGTTACTACAATATTAATGTAAGTAGTGCGTTTTTTTATGCATGTTGTTTGTGTGTAATGCTTACACAAATTTAGCAAATACATTCGTTACATGTTTTCCATTGAAAAACAGAGATCTGAAAACGCTGCTTGAGACTTAGAGATTTAGAATGATGTACAGTGAGTCATGGTTACTATTTTCCCTTTTTATTTAATCAATTGCTAAACATTAACACCTGAGAATAATTGGCTATTAGTTGCACTCAGCAGTACAGACAGTAGCAGCTGTCTCATCAACCAGTTTTTTCAGCATCTTCTTGTAAAGTTTTTGTTGAAGTCGATTGGTTCTTGCTGTGATTCTCATTGGTTTCTTCCTTGCTCCTAGTTCTTGCCCTGTGTTGGTTTTTGGTCCTTGTTTTACATTCTTCTCTTTGTGTGTACATGTACTGATATTGTGGTGTTTCAGCATCACAGCTTCATGTAAACATCAATCAGAAATGTTCTCCTGCATCTCACTGGTGTTCACTTGTTGATTTAAGGGAGATACACTGAGATCTCATTTCTATTATTCTGTGATCTGGAGCTCCATATGAAAATTGCAGTAATATGAGAGGAACAGAACACAGGATGCAAATAGTGATGATGATTGCCTTGTTTATTCCACCAGCTTCACATGGAGACACAAATAGTTTATTTTAAATGTTATTTAATAAAATATTATAAAGTCTGGGTAGAAATGTGATAATTTTATCTGACAATGACAATGACTGAGATAAATAGAGATTTAGAAGGTTAATGAATCATATAATAATTAATAATACAACAAATAAATATGGTATTTACTCACCTGAGGAAGCTGATGGATCATCTTTACTCTCTTCAGATTTTTCTGTAAAAAAGAAAAAATAAGAATTTTATTGTTCATTCTTTTCTTCTAAATATTTTTACGTCATAACTGCAAAAGCATCAAAATTCCTATAAATAAAAGTGCATAATTTCTGCCAGTCCTGTCCCGCATTTAAATTCTGGTGGTTCTACTTTTCCTCATCTCCATTGGTCTCAGTGTGGAATGAAAATCATTTCCTTTCAGGAACTCGAGCTGCATCTACAACGCTTTGGAAATGCTTTTGCATTGTCCACAATCTGAATCATGTGTCTACTCCGTCCAATGGAAAAGCGCAGCATCACCAGCGGGGTGACGTCATGACCAGGAAGCTATAAAAGCACATGGAATGAAGCCGGCATTAGCTTCTGTTTCTGTATGTGTGTTTTGTCTCATGGTAGTAGTAACGTTAGAAGAAAATATAGATATATAAGAAAAGCACAAAGACTAAGCACACCTTCCATCTTTGTGTTCCTCCCTGCCCCTGCTATATTACGGGGGGATACACACAGCTAGATCTTAGTGCTGTGTTCGACACTATAGATCAAGATCTTCTCCAAGATCGCTTACAGAATTACATTACGGCATTCAGGGACAGCCATTAAGCTGGTTTAAATCCTACCTGTCTGATCGTTACCATTTCGTAGATTTAAATGGAGAGCTATCCAGGCTAATGCTAGTGAATTATGGCGTGCCACAAGGCTCAGTTGTAGGACCCCTGCTCTTCACAATATACATGCTTACCTTAGGAAATATTATTAGAAGGCATGGAATAAGCTTCCACTGTTATGCTGATGATACCCAGCTATATATCTCATCTAAACCAGGCGATACAGCTCAATTAACTCAGATAACTGAGTGTGTTAAGGAAATAAGAGATTGGATGACCCATAATGTTCTACTTTCAAATTCTGATAAGACAGAGATTTTGCTCATCGGCCCAAAAACTAGTATACAGAAGCTCCAGCATCTGAACCTGCATTTAGACGGATGTTCTGTAACCACTAGATCAACGGTAAAATACCTGGGATTTATTTTAGACAGCAACTTATCTTTTAAAATCATATCAACCAAGTTACAAAAACAACCTTCTTTCACCTTAGAAATATTTCTAAGCTGAGAAACATGTTGTCTATATCCGATGCAGAGAAGCTCGTCCATGCGTTTATGACCTCCAGAATAGACTACTGTAATGCGTTACTAGGTGGATGTCCTGCGTCATTAATAAACAAGCTTCAGTTAGTTCAGAATGCGGCAGCAAGAGTTCTTACAAGGTCAAGAAAATATGATTACATAACCCCAATCTTATCATCCCTTCATTGGCTTCCTGTTAAGTTTCGAATAGACTACAAACTATTACTTCTTACTTATAAAGCACTAAATGGTTTGCCTCCATGTATCTCTCCAGTCTTTTTACACGCTACAATCCGGCAAAACTCTGGGCTTCTAGTAGTTCCTAGAATAGCAAAGTCCACTAAAGGCGGTAGAGCATTTTCACATTTAGCTCCCAAACTGTGGAATAGTCTCCCAGTTTAACTGCAGATTAAAGACATATCTTTTTAGCAAAGCCTACACATAACAAACGTCTCACATCATAACCTTGTGCTCCAGAACATCTGATCACATGCACATTATCAACTTGTGCTGTTAATATCATGAACAGCAGCTACGCTAATTGCTCTCCACTGCTTCTCTTTCTCTCCCAATCCCGAGGCTTTCTGAGGTTTGGCCAGCTCCAGTCACGTCCCACCTCATGAAGATTATAGACTTAGAAGTAGATGCCGAACTCGCAAACATCCTGAACCATCTAGAGACGTACCAGTGCCAATTGGATCCCACTGCATGTGTGGAGTTTTGACATTGGACCTCCTGGAGTGTTTAAAGGCTCTGGCATGGAGAAGCTGTTGCTGGATCTGTGATGATCACAAATGTTGAGCTAAGTAGCTCCTACTTTTATACCAAAGACTGTAGAAAGATCATTTACTTATAATCTTATACTCCAGTACTCATGTTAGTTCTCTCTTTCCAGTGTTCTGTATTATTGAAAGATTTATAATCAAACTCTTGATGTCACCCAAATGAGGATGGGTTTCCCTTTTGAGTCTGGTTCCTCTCAAGGTTTCTTCCTCATAACATCTAAGGGAGTTTTTACTTGCCACAGTCGCCACAGGCTTGCTTATCAGGGATAAACACACACCATTCACCTTGACTGTTGATTTCTGTAAAGCTGCTTTGAGACAATGTCTGTTGTGAAAAGCACTATATAAATAAACTTGACCTGACTTGACTTGACTCGTCCACCCTGGGTCGACGAGGTGCGTCCCACTTTAATTGGACCCGAGCAGGCTCTGGTCATTGAACAAGAGGTAGACACTTTCCTGAGGAAGAAGGCCATGTTGGTGGTCCCTCCATCAGACAGATTGTCCGGGTTCTGCAGCCAATATTTCATAGTTCCAAAAAAGGACAGTGGGTTGCGTCCTAATCTAGATCTACGTCAGCTGAACCACTCACTAATGGAGCTCAGGTTCAAGATGCTGACCCTCAAGCAGGTCGTGTCTCAAATTAGATCTAAGGACTGGTTTGTCATGATAGATCCAAAGGAGGCATATTTTCATGTGTCCATCCTTCCATTTTACAGGAAGTTCCTGAAGTTCGCTTTTGGGGCCGAAGCTTACCAATATCGGGTCCTTCCGTTTAGTCCTCTTACCCCGCACCTTCACGAAGTGTGTGGATGCATTTTTGGTTCCCCTGAGACTTCATTGCGTCCACATCTTAAATTACATCGATGATTGGTTGATATTAGCTCATTTAGAGCACTTAGCGGTCTGGCATCGAGATGTTGTTCTCGCTAACATGAAGCAACTGGGGTTGCAGCTGAATGCCAAAAAGAGTGTACTTTCTCCATCACAGATAACCACTTACTTAGACGTCGTATGGAATTCGACCCTTATGCGTGTGCAGCTTTCCCCTGCTTGCATTGGGTTTTATTCTTATGGCCGTCAAGAAGATCATAGAAGTGCAGTCACTCACTGTCAAGAAGTTAAAATCTATCAAATAATGAAGCTCATAAGACTCCTATCATGTCATTGTCAAACTGACAGATTTCACTGGAACATGAACACGTGTCAATCACATGCAAACATCCTTCAGTGTGTGTTGATCTGATGAGGGATTTTCTTCAGTCTCCTGCATGTGTTTAAACACTTCTGCTGTTTGCTTTGGCATTTTTTATACAGTTTATGAAGCTGTTGTGCTGTTTTTCATTTTCTACTCTGAAATGCAGGACAGGAGGTTTGTGTTCTCCCAACAAAGTCTCACCCCACATTGTCACATATCGACGTTGCCTCGTTGCCTCGGATGGCCGCGTCAAAATCCGAAGATGAGGGATTTGCATTGAAGTGTATAGGACGGCCATCTACGTTGAAAAGCGACTCAAAGGGGGGTACCTTCTGCCTCGGATGTCGACGCCATCCAAAGCAACGAGGCAAAGTTGATATGTGACGATGTGTTGTGAGACTGTGTTGGTTCTCCACACTCAGTCTAACAAAACCAAACAGTAAACTGTGTAGTGCAGCTTCAAGCAGAACTGAGAAACACTGACATCTACATTAAATCCAGAATCCTGTTCACCTGAGTTTAGTCATTTTCATTCTTTTATAACTGTGGAACTGATACTGTACGTGTCGTATTCAGCATCATCTGATACTCATCCACTTACCACTGACTGAAACTTTAATGTTCTGGACCAACACAGGTTTCTTTTTGTCTGTCATTAAAATGTAGCTGCTGTACAGAGTTTCATCAGTAACACTGACGTTCTTCAACACCAGGGAACAGTTTCCTTTAAGCAGCTCCTCCTCAGGAACGTCCACACGTCCCTCATATCCTTTACCCTGAGATGACTCTTTACCCTTTCGCTCAAACACGATCTCACGACCAATACTCCACTCAACATGAGGTGTTTCAATGGACAGATGTCTCCAGTCACATGGCAGCACTGCTGTGGATCCCACCTGAGCTGATACACTCTGAAAAACTTTTTTAGAAAATAAAAATCATGTGATCAGATGTGAGCAAATAGATGTTCCTTATTTATAACTTTTATCTGATACACTACAACCTTTATATTTTTATATTAAATAATTTTCTCACCATCGAGTTGAATTTTGTTGATTTCTGTAGATTTGTCAGTGTTTGTATCCTCCACATGTTCCACCACAAAAGATCTGTAGAAAGTGTGATCAGTGAATCTGACGTCCTTCAACACCAGAGAACAGTTTCCTTTACACAGTTCTTCCTCAGGAATGTCCACACGTCCTTCATATCCTGGACCCTCATGTGTAACATCAAAGCTTCTCTCAAACACAACCTCATTATCAGCATGCCACCGAATATGTGGAGTTTGGGTGAAGACTTTACGCAGGTGACATGGCAGGAGAGCTGTGGAACCCACATGAGCTTCTACAGTAATGGAAGGATCTTCACTAAGGGGGACTGTGGGGGGAAACATTACAATCTACATGATTTGGAGCATTTTATAAAAATTGTAGCATATTGTAATGAATGTTAGGACACTTGTGTGTTGTTGGACTTGAACCAGGTCACTCACCCACACAGACAGAGAGCCAGAAGATGGTAATAGAAAGTAGGATCATGATGCCTGGAAGACTTGTGTGGAGTTTTTACAGATTTCCTGATACAAACACAAACAAAGGCAGATTATTAAACACATTAAAAATATAAGTGGAAGATCAGCTTCTGCAGAAAATCACACAAACAAGTGTTCACTGTATTAGTGTCAATTTTACATTAAAATTGTTCTAATTGCAGCGTATATTTTACAGAATATATATTTATAATACTTTATTCAGTAAATCTCTCATTTTAATTTACTGAATTTAATAATTTAATAACAACCGAGCAGGTTTTATGTCAAATATAAGGATGTTGAAATTCTAACCAACAAACAAATGAGAGTAAATGAACACACGTCACTGTAGAGAGCAGTGGGACTGATGGATCAGAGCCTTTGAAGAGACTGCAGTAAAATATTTATTCTGTTCAAGGTAATAGATTTTAATAAGACCCCAAACTGCACTAAACACGGTGTAGAGTTTAATATTAACATGAAATATATTTTCTCTCAGCACTGGTACAGACATCAGAGAATCAGGAAATCAGATAATGTGGTGATTAAAAGTAAATATGTTCTTTGTAAGTAAGTTTGTCCCTGATGAGCAACTGTGGCAAGGAAAAACTCCCCGAGATGTCATAAGGAAGAAACCTTGAGAGGAACCAGACTCAAGAGGGAACCCATCCTCATCTGGGTTGCACCAAATGTCCATTTGAAGCAGATATACAGTGTTGCGGGGTACAGTGATGATGATCAGAAGCGAACTGAATCCTGAGTCAGTGTAGCAGACAGTTGACATTAACCACAGTCCAATCCATCCTCAAAGCGCCCGTTCTTACTCCGGAATTTCATGGAACCACCCAAGGTGTTGATGAGAAACCGTCCCAAGCTGCACAAAGTGGCCTCCAGTCGAAGAGAACACTATCCAGAGGCAGGCCTGGACAAAGTGTGAAGATCCACGAAGGGGAAAGGGGAAGTGGTCACTGGAGCCTCAGGAGCATGTTTAACTCGACCGAGAGAAAGAGAGAGAGAGAGAGACAGAGAGAGAGAAAGAGAGACAGAGAGAGAGAGAACAGGGTGACAGGAAGAGAAGGATATAGATTATTATGTGTCCTTATTGTTGTATGAAAGTTAATGTCACTGTGCAGTTTGGACTCCGGCAAGACTCGCTATGGCAGCATAACTAAAAGGGAGAACCAGAAGGTAACACAGACATGAGGGATCTCTGGGATAAGAGACGACCCACCACACCACCGTCAACAAACCTGAGTGAACATGTGAATGTGAGGGGGTGACAGCATACAAATATCCCAGTTCACCTCGACTTGAACACTGAGACTGTGTCTGAGTCCCGAACACTGATTGGAAGGTTGTTCCATAACTGTGGGGCTTTATAAGAGAAAGATCTGCCCCCTGCTGTAGTCTTCATTATTTGAGGAACCAACAAATAGCCTGCACCTTTTGATCTAAGTAGGCGTGGAGGATCATACTGGTACAGAAGTTCACTCCGATACTGCGGTGCGAGACCGTTAAGTGCTTTATTCGTCAGTAGTAGTATTTTATAATCAATGCGAGATTTGATTGGGAGCAGTGGAGATGATTAAAACAGGAGTGATGTGGTCATATTTCCTAGATCTAGTGAGGACTCTTGCTGCTGCATTCTAAACTAACTGAAGCTTATTTATGCACTTAGACAGTAAAGCATTACAGTAGTCTAATCTAGAAGTAACAAAAGCATGAACTAGTTTTTCTGCATTCTGTAACGACATCATATTTCTAATTTCAGCAATATTTCTAAGGTGAAAGAAGGCGATCCTGGTGATACTGGGTCAATAATCACACCGAGGTCTTTGACAGCCGTACATGCTGAAACAGAAACACCATCCAGGGATGCTACGTAATCGGAAAGTTTATTTCTAGCTGCATGTGGTCCTAGTAAAAGTACTTCCGTCTTATCTGAGTTGAGCAGAAGAAAGTTATCAAGCATCCACTGTCTAATGCCCTTTACAACCTCCTCAACATTGTTAAGCTGATCTCTCTCATCTGGCTTTGCTGAAATATACAGCTGCGTATCATCAGCATAGCAATGGAAGCGAATCCCATGTTTATGAATAATTTCACCAAGAGGCAGCATATATAATAAGAAAAGCAGAGGGCCTAAGACAGATCCTTGAGGAACACCAAACTTTACCTCATAGAGTGTGGAGAACTCACCATTTACATCAACAAACTGATAGCGATCAGTCAAATAAGACCTGAGCCAAGAGAGAGCTGTTCCCTTTATTCCAACAACGTTCTCAAGTCTAGCAAGTAGTATAGTGTGATCAATGATGTCAAAAGCTGCACTAAGGTCGAGCAAAACAAGTAAGGAGACAAAACCCTGATCAGAGGCCAATAACAGGTCATTTACCACCTTAACTAGCGCCGTCTCTGTGCTATGATGAGGCCGAAATCCTGACTGATACATTTCAAAAATGTTATTCATTCATAGGTGTGAGCAGAACTGCTGTGCTACAACCTTTTCTAAAATTTTGGATATAAAGGGGAGATTTAATATCGGTCTGTAGTTGGACAACTGACATGGGTCAAGGTCAGGTTTCTTAATAAGGGGGTGGATAACTGCCAGTTGTAAAGATTTAGGTACATAACCAGTGCTAATGGAAGAGTTTATTATTTTTAAAACAGGTTCAATTAACTCTGGAGTTATCTGTTTAAAGAAACTTGTAGGCAAGGGATCGAGAATGCAGGTTGATGATTTTGATGAGGAAATTAATGAAATTAAGTCATTCTCATGAATAGTAGTGAAGCTTTGTAATTGATTGCTATAATTATGCTGCTGTCTACAGGGTTACTTGTAAAATAATTTGGATTTATATTAACCGTCTGGATTTCTTGCCTGATGTTTCCAACTTTATCATTAAAAAAAGTTCATGAAATCATTACTACCTAATGATGGTGTGCATGTTAGTGTAGTGCTTTTATTCCCTGTTAATTTTGCTACCGTGCTGAATAAAAATCTAGGATTATGCTTGTTATTTTCTATGAGGATGAAGAAATTTGCTGATTTAGCAGCACTAAGAGATTTTCTATAATTTAAGAGGCTCTCCTTCCATGCTATTTGAAATACTGTTAATTTTGTTTGACTTCATTTACGTTCTAGTTTTCGAGTGGTCTGTTTTAAGGTGCGCGTATGATCATTATACCACTGTGCTCATTTTTTCTCCCTGATCATTTTGGTCTTAAGTGGAGCTACATCATCTAGAGTGTAACGTAATGTTGATTCTAGGTATTCAGTGGCCCAGTTGAGCTCTGCGGGGTCTGACGGAGATCTATCTAATATCGTAATTTCAGGAAGATTATTAATAAAACGCGCTGCTGTAGCTGACGTGAAAGTACGCTTAACACGGTAGCGTGGTGAGGTAGAAATGCAATGACTGAGGCAGATTTTAAGAGAGATGAGATAATGGTCTGAAATAGCTTCAGACTGTGGAATTATGACTAAGTTTTTTTATTTTTAATCCAAATGTTAACAACAAATCGAGAGTGTGTCCACCACTATGAGTGGGTCCCATAACATTCTGATTAATTCCAACTGACTCTAGAATGGACACAACTGCTGCTCTTAAGGAGTATTCCTGATTATCAAAATGAATATTAAAGTCACCAACAATTAATGCTTTGTGTAAAGAAGTAGCTAAATTTGTGATGAAATCTGCAAATTCTATGAGAAAATCAGAGTAGGGCCCTGGGGGTCTATAAATAATAATTAGTGGAATTAACTGACTTGACCTGCTTTCGGACACTGAATATTTTATGTTGGTGTAAAGAACTTCAAATGTTTTACATTTGTGTTTAGTCTTTTGTGTGACGTTTAGATTATTATTATAGATACCTGCGACTCCGCCTCCTCTGCCATTTAGACGGGGTTGGTGTATGTAACTATACCCAGGAGGACTCGCTTCATTTAATGCTACATATTCATTCGATTTAATCCACGTTTCTGTCAAACACATTATATTAAACTCCTGGTCGGTAATAATTTCGTTTATAGTAAGCGCTTTTGATGTGAGAGATCTAATATTCAACAATCCAATTTTTAGATCAGAGGTGCTGGCTGTGCGTTCAGTCCTATTTAATTTAATGTTAATCAGGTTACTTAAACAGACTTTCTGATAATTCCTATATTTTGGTTTTGCTCGGAGGACAGACACAGTCTCAATATGGTGGATCCTGAGTGACGACTCTGTGCAGCTAGCAGACGGTCGGTTTAGCCTGTCTGTCTGCTCCCTGGCCTTCGCTCTGGACAGTCACTTGTTAACTAGTGCTGTTCTGAGACTATGACCTATACTACAAGAAATGAGAGCAGCACCTTCCCGGGTGGGATGGATACCGTCCCGCCCTAACAGGCCAGCCTTGCCCTCAAAAATGCTCCAATAATTAATTAAGCCCACATTCTTTTTGGAGCACCACTCGGACATCCAGAAGTTCAGCGACCATAACCTGCTGTAGGCTACATCACCACGTCGCATTGGGATGGGGCCAGAGCATGTTACTGCATCGGACATTGCCTTCGCTAATTTACACACCTCTATAATATTACTCTTAGTAACCTCTGACTATCGTTGAAGTACTGATTATACCTTTTTACTTAAGTGAAATTAAAGAAATCTTGGCTCCGACATGTACTTAAGTAAAAAGTAGTTATTACTTCTACCTGTTTTAGCTGTTAACTGGACCTCACATCATAATAATATTTGATAGATAGATAGATAGATAGATAGATAGATAGATAGATAGATAGATAGATAGATAGATAGATAGATAGATAGAACTTTATTGTCATTGCGTAGTACAGGTACACAGCAACGAAATGCAGTTTGGCATCTACCAGAAGTGCAAAAAGTAGCAATCGTGCAAATAGTGAAGATAAATATGTAGCATATGTACAGCATGTGATATGTATGTAAGCATGTGTACAGTGATTAAATATAAAGGCTATAACAGTGCAGAGACGTGTGGACATCATTAAGAGCCTTTGCTATGTTTCCACACGGACAGTTAATGAGGTGATACCGGAGAAAGTGCACCTCTTCAAGTCAAGTCAAGAAGATTTTATATATATAATTATAGACATTTTACAGATTTAAATGATGAATTGTTTTTATCTGTACGATCAATAAAGACAGTAATTTAAGTTCGTGTCACCATTATGAGGGAAAAACCCACAAAACGCCACCCAGAGGGTTAATTGTGTAAAACATGGTGGATTTGGTGTTTGATTTGAGACTTGGCGCAGAAATAAAACAAAAGTTTTTTACTGATTAAAAATATTTTTCGGTGGAGTTTATTTATTTATTTTACATCTAAGTAAAGAAGGGACGTCGTAAATAAGTGTATGTTTTTCTGGAGGTTTTATTTTTGCCTCTTTTATATTTAGTTATTTATTTATGTATTTAAATTATTATTTTTTTTATACAAATGGTAAAAACAGAAATGAGCGCTAAATTGATAGCGCGTTAATAACATTTAGTGCTGTTTAAAATAGTTTTAATTTTGACAGCCAAATATATATATATATATATTATTACAAAACTAATTAAAAATGTTGTTACCTAATGAATGTATCCAGGCTGAAGATCCACATATAGAACACAAGCAGAGAAAAGATGATGATGATCAGGAATGTCTCTGTTCGCAGTCATGTTCTCATCACTGACTCCCTCTGTCTCATCCACATTAACCCCAAACTTCTTACTGCCTTCTGCTGATTCTTATCTCCATAAACTAGTCTACATCTGTGGTGAGTGAGGGTCAGGACTTTATACACCAGCGGATTGAAAAAGACGCGCAGTAACAGGAAATCAGTTGTTCGGCTGAAATTGCCACAAAGTGAAAATAAAAAATATATATATTTCACCAAATCAATGTATTAAAACTAAAGTAACGAAACCGGTTTTGAAAATGTAAGAAGTAAAAAGTACAGATATTTGTGTAAAAATGTAATGAGTAAAAGTAAAAAGTTGTCTAAAAAATAAATAGTGGAGTAAAATACTGATACCAGAAAAATCTACTTAAGTACAATAACGAAGTATTTGTACTCCGCTACTTCCCACCTCTGTCTGACACACACACACACACACACACACACACACACACACACACACACACACACACACACTACCATCATTACATAATTTCTGCTGGTTTTAATTTCAAATTAATAAAGGGGAAGAAATAAATAATTCAGTTCACTAATAAACACAAGAGCGAGAATTTATTCATGTAGAAAACACAAGCACATGGAGAAGAACCTGAACACACTGACGATCCTGATCAGTTATGACGTGTATAAGCTCCTGATCAGTTATTCCTGTCTCTAAAATCACTTCCTGCTTTCCCCCAGCAGAAGTGCTGTTTTTACAGTCCACAGAGAAACATTAATATTCATATAAAGAAAAGAACTGAAAACTGAGTCTTACCCTGGAGACAGAAGAACATGAGTCGTGATTCAGTATCATTTAAGTAGAAGTTTATGTTTCTGTTGGCAGTCGCTGCTTAAAGCTTCATGTCAGAAGAATCAACAGGATGCAGGAGTTACTTTCACTTTAACAAGTGAAGGAAGTGATGGTACAGAGATTCCTAGATGGCTGTGGGCTCGGAACTGCTCCGGGCTACACTTTATCTCTTTTTGTTTATTTTGTATATTTATTTTTATAGATACTGTTCTCTTCATATACGATGGTCATCATTGTTATCTTTTAATGATTTTATAATACAATTGTTCCCAGTGCAGTCACCGTTTTATTTCTCTGCTTCTAAACACATTCTTCCTCTATTCATCCTATTAAATCATTTTGACTAACACATGACACAGCGCCATCTAGAGGTTTCCTAAGATACAACACAACCTTGAGATCGTCACACTCTGGTTCTTCTTTCATTTTGGTCCAAACAACCCACAACATCTAAACGTGTTATTGTTGCTGCACTTCCTCCAGGCAGAGTCGCAGTGAGAACATAAGAATGGACAATAATTATTTTCTTTAAATTGCTAAAACACAATCTTTTACAGGGTTTTTCTGTGTCTCTACATCTACATCAGCTCAAGTCGGTTCTTCAGTGTTACTGATGCTGCTGTTTACAGAAGCGTCATGATTGTGAGCCACAAAAACAAGAAACTGGTCCAGAAAGTTAAACTCCTAGTTAAAGGCAAGTCGACAGCTCTGATTTCAATCCTGACACGATCTGAGTACACACAGTTATAACACACCTCAAGGGTAATAGGCTCATTTAAACAGTATATTTACAGATATTTTATATTTAAACAAATGTTGTTTTAGTGTAAAGCAATTTTCAACTTAAATTGTATGTAGTAATATTTATTATATAAATCACATAAAAATATAAACAGTATAAATATTTGTTGTTCATTTAAAACAGAGTTCCTATGAAGGGCCACACATTGACGCCAGACCAGAACTTAAATGTTGAACAATACCAAACATAATAAAATGAAATTTGACACAATTTCTCTCATTTATGATTTCTAAATATTTAAATGAATAAATAAACATGACTCTGTAATCTGCTTAATTAATACATGTGGTGGCCCAGAAGCGCAAAACAAATGAACAAATAAAAAATTGTCTAAATCTAAAAACGAAGTAATAAATCTAAAACAATTTACCAAATCTAAAATCAAAAATACAACTAGAAAGTAAAAAAAAAAAAGAAAGAAAAGGCATAATTTGTGAATAAAATACTTGTCAGGCATCTCATCAAATAAACATCAAAATCAAAAATCAATAAAAGTGTAACATTCGCAAACTATACCTTTTTCGTTTTTTTCTGAATTACTGTTGTGATTTTGGGTTTGTTCAATTGTTTTTCACTTCTCCATCACCACAAATACAGTTTTATTTATCGAAGTCCGCGTTCAGTGAAACGTATGAATAATAATGAGACACAATCAAAAGTGTAGTATAATAGAGTTCAATGCCTAATACAGCTATTTAGCGACCTCTAGTGGAAGAACGAAGGGACTTCACCCTTGTGAATAAATTAAATTGAATTGATTACAGGAAGTGAAGGCTGTTATTGACTATTATTTGTTCAATAATGGAGGTAAATTCAAGTTTGTGACTAATATAAACTTATCATAAGCTATTGGCAAGTTACTGTAAAAAAAACTTACACCTGTGACACCTGAGGCTTTTATACTTTAGGATTTTTCATTATTTACATTTGACTTTTCATTATTGTGGTGCTACAGAGCATTAAAGTGGTTCAGGAGGAAAAACAGTGTGTTGGTTATGACACTTCTGTAAAATGTTATGCTAGCTATTTCCTTACAAATAAAGTGTTCATTAAGAATAAATTAAAGAAGGATTGAGTGTAAAGTTATTTGTTTAAGGCTGATTGAAGATCACATGATCGAGGAGATTTGTTTTAGAACTCCTGCCCTCACCTGATTGACTTCCTGCCCTGAGGGTGTGGAGCAGGTGTGCTGGGGCAATAATAAGCCTGCTGAATAAACAGGTTTAAAAAGAAAACAAATAACATGCAGTTCCATTTACATAGTGAGCAGATTTGGTTTCCTGTAAATCACATGACCAGTGGATGTGAACATTCTGCTGCCTTCATCAGATCCTTCACCACTAAACAGGTATTTATGGTGAAGTCTTCTGGGAAACACACTCTCTACAATCTTCATTCAAATGAGAAAAAAAACTGATTTTATAGAATCAGTGGGAATGATTTTTACACTGAGCCTCTCGATATTCCTCTGTTTTTCAACAACAATAATAATAATAATAATAATAATAATAATAATAATGATAAAATGCTAAATTCAAGTCAAGTCAGATTTATTGTCATTTTAACCAGATACAGTGCAGTACAGCGTGAAACAAAACAACGTTTCCCCTGGACCACGGTGCTCCAGCAACAACATCAATTAACTACATGAACACAAGGAACATAGAAGTACACATAACTCTACACTAACAACACAATGTGCACGTGCAACATTTAGTGCAAAAAAAAAAAAAAGACAAGAGAAAACATGAGATATGAAAAACAGTAACACTGTAGTACCGATCAGTAACAGTAGGTGGTGCATGAAGGATTGTTCATATACAGTATGAAGATGAAGGTTGTGTGAAAAGATACAGTAAAGAAGGTTGTGCAAAATGGATTGTCCATTAAAAAAATCAAGAAATAACCAAAGTTCATACAAACATGTCATGTGACACGTAAAAGCAATGAAACTTACAATACAAATTTGTAAGTTTTTTTTGGCAGTGACAATTTGACTTTAATAAGTAATGTTTTTGTGGCATTGAATAACTAACAAATAAATAAACAATACTCATTACATACAGTATGTTTAGAGCCATTTCTCTAGTTCCTCTCTTGCGATCTTCTTTTTAAGATCTGGGAATTTAATGACTGAAAGTGGAGCATTTGACATTGCGGGGTGTTGTGTGTTCTGTACTGTGTTCTGGTGATCAAATCTGAGAGCCATTCATTTATTCAATCCAAACACACACACACACACACACACACACACACACACACACACACACACACACACACAGTGAGAATCTGAATTGATTGTCACCGATCCAACAGTGACCAGAAGCTGCAGATAAAAAAATATTGGTCAAAATCATATCAAAAGTATTTTTATGTGAAAAACACTACACACAAAAGAGGAGCGCAAAAGAAAAACACTGTTCTTCCTTTTCTGATAAGAGAATCTGGAATTCCTGAAGAACGAAAAACTCCACAGCATCATAAATCCTGAGCTCAGAGACTGCAGGAAACAAAATCCATTAGAATCCATTGTAAAGGACATGTTTTGATGTGGGGTTTGTACATGTAGGATAAACATGATTTAGTGCTCTTGATAAAGAATGTGAAATATGATTTGTTCTCATTGCATCTGTCCTGTGGTTCATTTTGTTTTCAGTAGCATCAGATAAATCTGAACCAGTTAGAACATGTTAAAGCAGTACAGAGAGCAGCAGCAGTGTCATTATCCAGCATCTTTTTTTGTTTTTGTTGATGTTGATTGGTTCTTGCTGTGATTCTCATGAGTTTCTTTCTTGTACTTAGCCTTTACCTGATTTGGTTTTTGCTTCTAGTTTTGCATGCTTCTATTTGTAAAATGACTAATATTTAATTAAGAAAAGAAAAAACAATAGTATATTTTAAAAAAAGGATAAAAATCTGAAAACCCAACACTGATCCTCCTCTCTGCCACTGATCTCTATGCTGTGATGTTTGATGTGAACACTATCTGAAGATCTGTAGGAGTTTCTGCACTGTGCTGCTGGCAGGTGATTGGCTGATTGGATAACTGTTTAAATGAGCAGGTTTACAGGTGTTCCTAATAAAGAGGCCACTTGGTGTACATTAAAGAATCAATAATAATAATAATATGTACATGTGTATGTTTTTGTGTAGATTGTGTTATAAATATTGTGATTTTTTTGAAAATATAATATTATATGCACTTTAATTAGTTTAATTGGATATAAAGTAGGCAGGAAGAAATACAACTATACAACAACCAACAACAATCCAGCAGTAAAGTGTGTGTGCAATATATTATAATGGTATTGATCCTTTACAGAGCTCTGTTCCAGTTACAGCAAAAGCTATAGTAAGACAACAGTAGATTCCTCTAGAGCATAAAAAGATGATATAAGATAATAATATAGAAACCTCTATAACCCCAATTACCAAAAAAGTTGGAACAATGTGTAAAATGTAAATAATACAGAATGCAATGATTTGCAAATCTCATAAACCCATATTTTAAAAGATCTTCTTCTTCTTCTTTCGGCTGCTCCCATTAGGGGTCGCCACAGCGGATCATCCGTCTCCATACCACCCTGTCCTCTACATCTGCCTCTTTCACACCAACTACCTGCATGTCTTCCCTCACCACATCCATGAACCTCCTCCTTGGCCTTCCTCTTTTCCTCCTACCTGGTGGCTCCATCTTCAGCATTCTTCTACCAATATAATTCATGTCCCTTCTCTGCACATGTCCAAACCATCTCAATCTCGCCTCCCTCACCTTGTCACCAAAACATGCTACATGTGCTGTCCCTCTAATAAACTCATTTCTAATCTTGTCCATCCTCGTCACTCCCAACGAAAACCTTAACATCTTCGGCTCTTCTCAACCTGCTCTCTACTCTCACCACAAATCACAATATCATCTGCAAACATCATGGTCCAGGGAAACTTCTGTCTGACCTCGTCCGTCAACCTGTCCATCACCACTGCAAACAGGAAAGGGCTCAGGGCCGATCCTTGATGCAGTCCAACCTTCACCCTGAACCAGTCTGTCGTACCTACTGCACACTTCACTGCCGTCACATACATGTCCTTCACCACCCTCACATACTTCTCTGACACACCTGACTTCCTCATACAATACCACAACTCCTCTCTTGGCACTCTGTCGACGCTTTCTAAATCCACAAATACACAATGCAATTCCTTCTGTCCTTCTCTATACTTCTCCATCAACATCCTCAAAGCAAATAATGCGTCTGTGGTGCTCTTCCTCGCCATGAAACCATACTGTTGCTCACAGATGGTCACCTCTTCTCTCAGCCTGGCTTCCACTACTCTTTCCCATAACTTCATGGTGTGACTGATCAACTTAATTCCCCTGTAGTTACTGCAGGTCTGCACATCTCCCTTATGCTTAAAGATCGGTACCAGCACACTCCTTCTCCATTCCTCAGGCATCCTCTCCCCTTCCAGAATCCTGTTAAACAATCTGGTTAAAAACTTCACTGCCATCTCTCCTAAACATCTCCACGCTTCTACCGGTATGTCATCTGGTCCAACCGACTTTCCATTCTTCATCCTCTTAATCGCTGCTCTCACTTCCTCCTTACTAATCCTATCTACATCCTGCTTCACCAACTCCACATCCTCCAACCTTCTCTCTCTGTGATTTTCCTCATTCATCAGCAGCTCAAAATACTCCCTCCACCTTCTCAACACACTCTCCTCACTAGTCAACACATTTCCTCTCCATCCTTTATTGCTCTAACTTGCAGTACATCCTTCCCAGCTCGGTCCCTCTGCCTGGCCAATCGGTATAAATCCTTTTCTCCTTCCTTAGTGTCCAACCTCTTATACAGCTCCTCATATGCCTTTTCCTTGGCTTTCGCCACATCCCTTTTTACCTGCTGCCGCATCTCCTTGTACTCCTGCCTACTTTTCTCATCACTCTGTCGATCCCACTTCTGTTTTGCCAACCTCTTTCCCTAATGCTCTCCTGCACTTCCTCATTCCACCACCACGTCTCCTTGTCTTGCTTTCTATTTCCAGATGTCACACCAAGTACTTTTCTAGCTGCCTCCTCATCACTCCTGCAGTAGTTTCCCAATCACCCAACACCTCTTCACCACTACCGAGCCCCTGTCTGACCTCTTCCTGAACCTCACACTACACTCTTCCTCCTTCAGTTTCCACCATCTTATCCTTCTTTCAATCCTTACTTTCCTCCTCTTCTTCTTCGCCTCCAAAACCATCCTACAGACCACCATCCGATGCTGTCTAGCTACACTGCTACACCTCCTCATCACCTCTGTTCCTTCACCTACATGCCCATTAAAGTCTGCCCCAATCACCAATCGTTCTTTCCTAGGTACACCATCTACCACTTCATCTAATTCACTCCAGAATCTTTCCTTTTCCTCCATCTCACGGCCAACTTGTGGAGCATAGGCACTGATGACATTTATCATCATCCCTTCAACTTCCACCTTCACGATCATCACCCTATCAGAAACTCTCTTCACCTCTACTACACTCTTACTGTACTCTTCCTTCAGAATCACCCCTACACCATTTCTTTTCCTATCCACACCATGATAAAACAGTTTAAACCCACCTCCAATGTTCCTGGCCTTACTCCCTTTCCACTTGGTCTCCTGAACACACAGAATATCTACCTTTCTTCTCTCCATCATATCAGCTATCTCTCTCCCTTTACCCGTCATAGTACCAACATTTAAAGTACCAACCCGAACCTCTACTCTCCTACACTGCTCCTTTTCCTGCCATCTCTGTAGACGTCTTCCTCCTCTCCTTCTCCTCCTTCGGCCAACAGTAGCCCAATTTCCACCGGTACCCTGTCGGCTAACGTATATTTTAAAAGATGATTGGGGTATAAATAGTGTATCTTAGAGAGGCAGAGTCTCTCAGAAGTAAAGATGGGCAGAACTTCACCAATCTGTGAAAACTATCCACAATTTTTTAAACAATTTCAGAATAATGTTCCTAACATTTAACGGTTATATTATCTCATATGTATTAATATCTAATCATTTACAGAACATATCATCATCACATGTTTCAAGGCATCTGGAGAAATCTCTCACATGGGAGAAAACCAATATTGGATGTTTGTGATCTTCAGGTCCTCAAGGTCCACTGCATCTAAAAAACAGTCATGATTCTGTAATGGAAATCACTGCATGGGATCATTGACACCTCCTTAAATCATTGTCTGTGAACACAGTTTGTCGTGTCGTCCACAAATGCAGCTTAAATCTCTATCATGCAAAGAAGAAGGCATGCGTGAACATGATCCAGAAACATCTGTTCTGTGGTCTGACGAATCAAAATTTTTATTTATTTTTAGAAACCATGGACACCACATCCTCCAGACTAAAGAGGAGAGGGAACATCTGGCTTCTTATCAGCACTCAGTTCAAAAAGCAGCATCTCTGATGTTATGGTGGTGCATTAGTGCCTGTGGAATGAGCAGAGTGAAATGAAAAACAGAACAAAGGAAACCCAGAACTGTTAAGCAGATAGAATCCTGTATCAGACACATATGGGACAACAATCCTCTCCCAAAACTTCAGCAACTGCTCTCCTCTGTTCCCAAATGTATATTGACAAAATACAGTAGAACACATGGCCCTGTAACAACTTTTTTGCAGCCATCAAATTCAAAATGACCTGATTTCTTCTTACAAATTGTAGATATTCTCAGTTTAAACATTTGATATATTTTTGTAAATAAAATATGGATTTATGAGAATAAAAAGAGAATTCATTTGTTTGCATTTTCATTTTACACAGCATCCCTGCTTTTTGTGTAAACAGGGCTGTACTTATGAGTGCAAAACTGCTATAAACTGTTATATGAACTGAGACCAAAACAAACAAAACACACTTTGTTTAAACGAAACAAAATTATGTTTAATAAAGAAACAAAAAACACAACTCTTCTCTTTTTCCTTTACTAAATACAGGGATAAGCCACTGGAAGAGGTTGAGGAGTAGACATTGTGTAAAGACTGCTAGAGACCCTGATGCTGTTTGGACATCAAGTTGCATTCATTTCACACACGTTGCCAGAAGAGAGAAAAGTCCTGAAGCATATATTTCTTGTACCATGAAAGATGGGTGATTCAATTCAATTTATTTTTATTTGTATAGCGTTTTAACAATGAACATTGTCTCAAAGCAGCTTTACACAGATAATGTAATGATTAAAAGTAAATATGTTCTTTGTAAGTAAGCTTGTCCCTGATGAGCAACTGTGGCAAGGAAAAACTCCCTGAGATGGCATAAGGAAGAAACCTTGAGAGGAACCAGACTCAAGAGGGAACCCATCCTCATCTGGGCTGCACTGAATGTCCATTTGAAGCAGATATACAATGTTGCGGGGTACAGTGATGATGATCAGAAGCAAACAGTATTCCTGATTCAGTGTAGCAGACTGTTGACATTAACTACAGTCCAATCCATCCTCAAAGCGCCCGTTCTTACTCCGGAATTTCTTGAACCCACCCAAGGCGTTGATGAGAAACCGTCCCAAGTTGCACAGAGTGGCCTCCAGTTGAAGAGAACACTATCCAGAGGCAGGCCTGGATGAAGTGGGAAGATCCACGGAGTGGAGAGGGGCAGGAACAAGGGTCACTGGAGCCTCAGGAGCAAGTTTAACTCGACCGAAAGAGATCGAGAGAGAGCGAGAGAGAGCAACAGAAGAGGTGTGACAGGGAGAGAAAGATGTGGATTATTAATTGTCATTATTGTTGTATGAAAGATAAGGACGCTGTGCAGTTTGGACTCCGGCAAGTCTCGCTATGGCAGCAAACCTAAAAGGGAGAACCAGAAGGAAATACAGACATGAGGATCTCTGGGATAAGAGATGCCACCATTCCTTTACCTAAGAAAAATCTACTGATAAAAAACTTGATTAAATAAGCATGATTTCAGCCTCGACTTGAACACTTAGACTGTGTCTGAGTCCCAAACACTGATTGGAAGGTTGTTCCATAACTGTGGGGCTTTATAGGAGAAAGATCTGCCCCCTGCTGTAAGTTCCATTATTTGAGATGAAGACTAGTCAATAATCACACCAAGGTCTTTGACTGCTGTACACACTGAGACAGAAACTGCTGCATGTAATCCTAGTAAAAGTACTTCCATCTTATCTGAGTTGAGCACAAGAAAGTTAAAAGCATCCACTGTCTAATGTCCTTTACACACTCCTCAACGTTGTTAAGCTGATCTCTCTCATCTGGCTTTTCTGAAATATACAGCTGTGTATCATCAGCCTAGCAATGGAAGCAAATACTTAGTTTGTGTTATTACACCAAAAGGCAGCAGATATAAAAAGAAAAGCAGTGGGCCTAAGACAGATCCTTGTGGAACACCAAACTATGTGGAGAACTCACCATTTACATCAACACACTGATACTGTTTAGTCAGATAAGACCTGAGCCAGGAGGGAGCTGGTCCCTTTATTTCAACATCATTCTCCAGTCCAGCAAGCAGGAGATTATGATAAATGGGGCCAAAAGCTGCAAAGACAAAACCCTGATCAGAGGCCAATAACAGTCATTTATCACCAGCGCCGTCTCTGTGCTATTGTGGTGATGCCAACTTGTAATTTGTACCAACTACGCCAAATGCGGCGTTACCAACTAGTAATTTGTACCGACTACGCCACCTGGGGGCTATTTCCGGGACTGCCCTCACCATTAAAGCACACAGGTTCGTCACGACTGGGTCAGGTATCAGACCAGAGTTGAGTAAATAAGAACAACTTTATTTACAATGAATTCAAATTTATTTAATACATCAAATAGTAAAAGAAGAAAAAGACAAACATAACACTTCAGGGTGGGAGAAGGCTGGACATCCTAAGCAGAGAGAACACAGCACTCGCACGTGCACACACGCACCACAGCACACCACAGCACGGCACATCACTGTGAACACTGCACTGCAATCAGGTAAGGAACCCACCACCACAAGATGCTAATCTGCTGTCCCTGGCCGCCCCACTCCTGAAGGCAAAAGAAAAGACAGACAAGTAATTTAAAACACCTAAATTAAAACAAGAATCGCATACAACAGCCTGGCTCTCGACTCAGTCAACTGCCAAAAACTGCTTGGTAATTAGAGTGCCGCGTCCGGCCACCCCAGCTACCAGATTACAAGCAGGTTGAAATAGGCAGAAAACCAGTAAAAATCACTACGGAGGCGCATGCACAGGAGAGGCACCTCAAACATCACCAAAAGAAAATAAATAAAGTAATTAAACTTGAATAATAAGGAAACAAAAAAGGAAATTATACCACAAATTCAACCCAATAAAGAAAGAGAAACCAAAAGAAATCAATTACCATCAAATTAAGAAAACCTCAACCCAATAAGGTTATGAAAAATAATAACAAAAAAAAAAAGAATAAAGATAATGCAAAGATAAATTATTAAAATAAAACATAAAGAATAACCTCAAAACAAAAAATAAACCGCAATGCTAGTGACAGTCAGGTAATCACTACCCTGTCACATGCCACTTTTAAATCAGTTACTCACACTACTGTTGGAAATAAGCACCATGCCCCTGGTCCAGCTGATCCTGCAGGTATTTAAGTGCTGCAACGATAAACTATTAGCATACGGGAGCAGCGCAATGTTAATCAGCTGGTATGACCCGGCGTCATCGCATACAGTGCCAAATGGAAGTAACACGGAGCTCCAAAGAACAGAAACGTAGATTAAAAATGCCCAGCTAAACCCAGTGAAGCAGACAACGCAGAGTAAAGCAGACAACGCAGAGCGAAGCAGGCAAAGCAAAGCACAGATGATGTAACGCGGAGCAGCTGCAGTCGGATAAAGCAGACAGTCAAGCCAACATCAAAGCTGTGTAAGAGATGCACATAGCGCAGGAAAGCCACACAGCAAGCGAAAAGCCTACTACAGCAGCCTACTGTAACGCCCCCTGCACATTGACCCGCACCTTAAATAGGGAAAACATACTTTAATCAGCCGATTGTTAAAGCCCATATAACGTTAATAATGAAGTCAGTGTCAACACATACCTGTCGACGACTCACGAGGCATAGATGCAGATGTTTCATAAGCACCTCTTCATGAACAACGATTAGCAGCTTCCCCACAAAGCTCCTCAGTCCACCCTTGAATGAAACAATTTCATAAAAACCCAGTGTGATAGACCATAACCATTGCAAAACATTCACTGCCAACAGCTCCTACCTTGCCACTATCCGCACATAAACCCGGAAGTACCGCGGCTCTCTCGCGGACAAAGAGCAAACGCACACACAACACGAACCGAAACGATTTTATAGGCAGTTAATTGAGCATAATCAGAACATGCCCTCAGCTCACTAGATGACGTCAGACCATACTGCTACACTATGATGAGGCCGAAATCCTGACTGATACATTTCATAAATGTTATTCCTAAGTAGATGTTAGCAGAACTGGTGTGCTAGAATCTTGGAGATAAAGCAAAGGTTTGATATTGGACTGTAGTTGGACAGCTGACAAGGTAAGGTTTCTTAATTAAGTGTTTGATAACTGCAGTTTGAAGGATTTAGGTACAAATCCAGTGCTGATGGAAGAGTTTATTCTTTTTAGAACAGTTTGAATTACTGTACTGTTCTGGAATTATCTGTTAGAAGATACATGTAGGCGAGGGATCGAGATGCAGGTTGATGATTTTGATGAGGAAATAAATAAATGAAATTCTCATGAATAGGAGTAAAACTTTGTAATTGATGGTCTGTTATAATTACACTGCTGTTTTCAGGTTTATTTATAAAATAGATTGGATTTATATTTACCGTCTAGATTTCTTGCCTGATGTTTTCAATTTTATTATTTATCATCACTACTGATTGATGGTGTGCATGTGAGTGCAGTGCTTTTATTTCCTGTTAATTTTGCTACCACACTGAATCATGAGGGTCGAGGAATATGCTGATCAGCAGCACTAAGTGCTTTTCTATAACTCTGCTATTTGTTATTGACTATCTGTAGGCATACATGCTCTTTAAGCATCTCTGCTTTAAACAGGAATCATTTCAGTAGGCCTTTTAGTGTCTGAAAAATGTTTCCCATTGTCCTGCTGTCAGGAACCACCTGCCACTCCCCCCTTAGTAGTTGTCACGCTGCCTCTCGCTTGTTACCGTTTACGCTATATAAGCACTCGTTCCTATCTCACTCGTGTCAGACCTACTAGATGACTATGGACACCGACCCCATTGCACCTTATTTCCCTTTTTGTTTACTGATGTTCCTGGGCACTTGCAAGTGATGGGCATCAGGTGGCCAACAGTTTCCTCATTGAAAGTAATCCTGTGAAATGTGCAATCATTTTGAAAGAAGTAAAATATCTGAAGAAAACGTTTGCCTTCCCTTCTTCTAGCCCATGGAATTCTCCACGTATCCTAGTTCCTGAAAGTGAAGGGACTTCATTCTAGTGAATAAATTGAATTGATTACAGGACGTGAATGCTGTTACTGACTTTTATTCTTTGCTCAGAATATTGAGGATTTCAGTGCATCCAGAAAGTATTCACAGCTTTATTCCATAACTATTCCATGACTAGTCTCCCAGTTCCTGCTGCCGAAAAGCATTCCCACAGCTTGATGCTGCCACCACCACTGTAGTGATGGTCCTGGCCAGGTGATGAGCGGTGCCTGATTTCCTTCATACATGACACTTGGTGGAGGGGTGCGGTTGCAGGGAGAAGAGGTTCAGGTACCTGGGGTCAACAGTGCAATGTAATGGAGAGTGTGTTAGAAAAGTGAAGAAAAGATTGCAGGCAGGGTGGAGTGGGTGGAGAAGAGTGATAGCAGGAGTGATTTGTGATAGAAGAGTATCTGTGAGAGTGAAAGGGAAAGTTTATAGGACTGTGGTGAGACCTGTGATGTTGTATGGTTTAGAGACAGTGGCATTGAGTAAAAGACAGGAGGTGGAGCTGGAGGTAGCAGAGCTGAAGATGTTGAGATGTTCGTTGGGAGTGACGACGATGGACAGTTTTAGAAACGAGTTTATTAGAGGGACAGCGCATGTAGGATGTTTTGGTGACAAGGTGAGGGAGGTGTGATTGAGATGTTTGGACATGTGCAGAGGAGGGACATGGAGTATATCAGTAGGAGAATGCTGAGGATGGAGACACCAGGAAGAAGGAAAAGAGGAAGACCAAGGAGGAGGTTTATGGATGTGGTGAGGGAAGACATGCAGGTAGTTGGTGTGACAGAGGCAGATGTAGAGGACAGGGGGGTATGGAGATGGATGATCCGCTGTGGCGCCCCCTAATGGGAGCAGCTGAAAGAAGAAAAAGAAGTGTAAAGCCACTCTTTATTTGTTTAAGGCTCCAGCACTTGTTGTGATTTAAGATCACATGATCGAGGAGATCGAGACTCCTGCCCTCACTTGACTGACTTCCTGTCCTCAGGTTGTGGAGCAGGTGTGCATGGGCAAAAATGAGGCCTGCTGAATAAACAGGTTTAAAAAGAAAAAGTGAAAGTGAGCAGATTTGGTTTCCTGTAAATTACATGAGCAGTGGATGTGAACATTCTGCTGCCTTCATCAGATCCTTCACCACTAAACATGTATTTATGGTGAAGTCTTCTGAGAAACACACTTTCTACAATCTTTAATCAAAGTAGGTACTAAAAAGAAATATAAAAACTGGACAGAAACTGAACTGAGCCTCTAATCATTCTTCTTTACTTCTCTCTTTTATTAAACAATTTATTATTATTAATAATAAAGAAGAAGAATCATGTTATAGGCTGGTGGCCCGAGGCCTAGAATACTGTGCAATGGATGCACTTAACTGGTTGTTAAAGAGAAACAAAGTTCTGTAAGAAATGCAGTAATAAAAAGAAAAGGGGGAGGGAGGATAGAGAAAAGTGTTTATCCCTTTTCTGATAAGAGAATCGTGAATTCCTGAACATCACAGGACTTGATTACATCATACAAGCTTAGACTGCTGGAAAAAACATTAGAATCAATTGGAAAGAAGGTGTTTGAACATGATTTGGGGTTTGTACATGTAGGATAAACATGGTTCAGTGCTCTTGATAAAGAATGTAAAATATCACAGTCTCTGTCCTGTGGTTCATGAAGTACTCAATCATGTTAAATAAATCTCTTATTAACCTGATTGAACATGGTAAAGCAGTACAGACAGCAGCAGCCGTGTCATCAACCAGTTTTTCCAGCTTCTTCTTCTGAAGCTTATGTTGATGAGTCGTTCTTGCTTTTCTTGCTCTCCATTAGTTTCTTCCTTGTCCTCAGCTCCTGCTCTGCATTGGTTTTTGGTCCTTGTTTTACATGCTTCTGTTTGTATATTTGTGTTGATATTGTGGTGTTCCAGGATCACAGCTTCATGTTAGCATCAATTAGAAATGTTCTCCCGCACTTCACAGTTGTTCACTTGTTGATTTAAAGGAGACGCACTGAGATCTTCCTCATTTCTATTATTCTGTGAGATGGAGCTCCTGAGATCACTGGAGTCTCTGCAGTTTGTTAAATTACACTGATATTTCCTCCATAATAAAATTGCAATAAATATAAGAAGAACTGAACATATGATGCAAACAGTGATGATGATCAGCAGGTTCATTCCATCAGCTTCATCTGGAGACACAAATATTTTATTCTAAATGTTATTTAATAAAATATTAAAA
Source organism: Silurus meridionalis (assembly GCF_014805685.1). NCBI lineage: Eukaryota > Metazoa > Chordata > Actinopteri > Siluriformes > Siluridae > Silurus > Silurus meridionalis. The sequence continues at coordinate 26,504,323 of NC_060893.1, read as the reverse complement.
TAAAGTCTGCATAGAAATGTGATAAACCTTATATTTGACAATAAAACTGAGATAAATGGAGATTTAGAAGGTTAATGAACCATAGAATAATTATTAATACAACAAATAAATATGAGATTTACTCACCTGAGGGATCTGATGGATCATCTTTCCTTTCTTCAGATTTTTCTGTGTTGGAAAAAGAAATAAAGGGATTTTCCATTTTATTCTTTTCTTCTAAATATTTTTACTTCATAATTGCTGAAGTGTCAAAATTCCTATAAATAAAAGTGCAGAGTTTCTCCCAGTCCTGTCCTGCATTTTAATTCTGATGGATCTACTTCTCCTCGTCTCCATTGGTCTCAGTGTGGAATAAAACTCATTCTCACAGTTAATATTATTGCTGAGTCAGGATTTAGTTCACATTTTTCCTTGTGCATCAGCAGCACAAATGACTGTACAGGAGCAATAATTGATCAGTAAATCTAATAAAATAATGAAGCTCATAAGACTCCTATCATGTCATTGTCAAACTGACAGATTTCACTGGAACATGAACACGTGTCAATCACATGCAAACATCCTTCAGTGTGTGTTGATCTGATGAGGGATTTTCTTCAGTCTCCTGCATGTGTTTAAACACTTCTGCTGTTTGCTTTGGGATTTTTTATACAGTTTATGAAGCTGTTGTGCTGTTTTTCATTTTCTACCCTGAAACATTTACACCAGTGTTGTGCTAGTTACTAAGAAATAGCAACTAGTTACAGTTACTTTATTCAAAAAGTAACTCAGTTACTTTGTTGATTAATTACTAAGAAACATGTTGTCTATATCTGATGCAGAGAAGCTCATCCATGCGTTCATGACCTCCAGAATAGACTATTGTAATGCATTACTAGGTGGATGTCCTGCATCATTAATAGACATCTTCAGTTAGTTCAGAATGCAGCAGCCAGAGTTCTTACAAGGTCAAGAAAATATGATCACATAACCCCGATCTTATCGTCCCTACATTGGCTTCCTGTTAAGTTTCGAATAGACTACAAACTATTACTTCTTACTTATAAAACACTAAATGGTGTATCTCCATGTATCTCTCCAGTCTTTTAACACGCTACAATCCGTCACGCTCCCTGAGATCTCAAAACTCTGGGCTTCTAGTAGTTCCTAGAATAGCAAAGTCCACTAAAGGCGATAGAGCATTCTCACATTTAGCTCCTAAACTCTGGAATAGTCTTCCTGACAGTGTTCGGGGCTCAGACACACTCTCCCAGTTTAAGTGTAGATTAAAACATATCTTTTTAGCAAAGCCTACACATAACACACATCACATCATAACCTTGTGCTCCAGAACATCTGATCACATGTACATTATCAACTTGTGCTGTTAATATCATGGAGAAGCTGATGCTGGATCTGTAATGATCACAGATGTTGAGCTCAGTAGCTCCTAGTTTTATAACCATATAGACTGTAGAAGACTGTAGAAAGAACATGACTTATAATCTTATACTCCAGTAATCATGTTAGTTCTCTCTCTCCAGTGTTCTGTACTGTTGAAAGATTTATGATCAAACTCTTGATGTCACCCAAATGAGGATGAGGTTCCCCTTTTGAGTCTGGTTCCTCTCAAGGTTTCTTCCTCATTACATCTAAGGGAGTTTTTCCTTGCCACAGTCGCCACGGCTGCTCATCAGGGATAAATACACACCATCAGTGTTGGGCAGTAACGCGTTACCGGTAACGTGTTACTTTTGACAGTAACTAATACTGTAACGCGTTACTTTTAAAAATAAAGTAACTCTGTTACTGTTACCGTATGGTGCGTTACTCCTTACTTTTTTAAATGAATTAATTTCGGCTGAAGTGTAACCTACAGCCTAACCTGCTTACAGCAGCGTCGCATTGTAGGATTGGTGGATGAACCACTGTAAACAGGAAGCAGACGCACTGTAGGATTGGTGGATTACCCTCTGTATACAAGATGAAGACGCACTGTGGGCGTGTCTCGGTTTATTCAGGTCTGTGCGGCAGTAATGGCGAGTCGAGGCGAGAGCAAGACGAGTTTCTCAAAGTGGAAATAGGATCATTATTTCACTTTAGTTGAGCATAAAGACAAAAACTGTCAAATGTAAGCTGTGTCTTTCTGGTTCGAAGCTCGTATCTACTGCGATAAACAGCAACTCCAATCTGTCGAAGCTCCTTCAGAATCTACATGCCTCGATGGAGCTAGAAGCTATGCGCTAACCCGGTGTTCTGTTCTACATTGTTGATAGTTTTCATACTTCAGCTGTGAAAGGAACATGTTTAAGAGCTCAACACAACAGCAGAAGCCACTTTAGTGTTTGATTGTGAATATATTATTCAGCTTGTTTTGTTATTTATTTCAGAAATCCTTGTGATATATTCAGTGTGTGCTGCTCTGACTTTAATAAAATAGTGTTTAAAAATTACTCTGTGTTTAATTCAGTTTTGTGTTTGTAGACCATAACACATAAAAGGGCATTAATAAGAACATTAAAGAACGTTCTTTTAAATTTACACACTGCAGATGCTGAAGGAGTTTTAGATCAGAACATCAAATTTATAATAAATTACTCACATTACTATAGAAACTCATGTCACATGTCAGTTCATGTGTGTTTTAGATGAGGACTGAACGTCACTCTACACTTCAGAAGTGAAGAATTCCTGTGTGTAATGTAGGAAACACACTTGATCTAGTACGGGGAAGTCAGTGAGTGTGTGAGGTATAAAACAGTGTTGAAATGCAGGACAGGAGGTGTGTGTTCTCCACACTCAGTCTAACAAAACCAAACAGTAAACTGTGTAGTGCAGCTTCAAGCAGAACTGAGAAACACTGACATCTACATTAAATCCAGAATCCTGTTCACCTGAGTTTAGTCATTTTCATTCTTTTATAACTGTGGAACTGATACTGTACGTGTCGTATTCAGCATCATCTGATACTAATCCACTTACCTCTGACTGATAGTTTCACCTTCTGGACCAATTTGTAGTTGTTTATCACTACCATGTAGCTGCTGTACAGAGTTTCATCAGTAACACTGACGTTCTTCAACACCAGGGAACAGTTTCCTTTAAGCAGCTCCTCCTCAGGAACGTCCACACGTCCCTCATATCCTTCACCCTGAAATGTCTCATTACCCTCTCGCTCAAACACAATCTTAAGACCAATAATCCACTTAACATAATATGTTTGGATGGACAGATGTCTCCAGTCACATGGCAGCACTGCTGTGGATCCCACCTGAGCTGATACTCTCTGAACAACTGTAGACACAAAAAAAACTTTTAGAAAATGATTTTATATGAGAATATATATTTTTATTTATTTTACACACACACACACACAGATATTAAACTATAATAAATAATGGAACTAAATAAGACCCTGGGAATATTTCAGCTTCTTGACTTTCATGTAAAAACTCAGATGAAGTACAATAATGTGGTAAATAAACTCATTTGAATGTTAGAATCAGTAAATGTTCAATCTGTTCAACAAAACCCCACACTGATACTGTTCCTGGTGTTCACTCAGTTCTAGCAGTAAAAATACTCAGATAGCAGCATCTGATATCATGTAACACTCTGTAGAGTAAAACCTCGTGTAGATTTGTCATGGAACACGGCAGGAGCAGCTACAAGTGCAGATCATTTCTTACAGAAAGTGCAAACAAACCCCAAGGAACAAAATCCAGAACAATCAGAAAGTAAAGTAGAAAAACAAATCCTGAGCACAAGCAGGAACCGACAGCATGAGACAACAAACAGAAGACAAAGTGTGCAGTGAACGGTGAGATCTTCATCCACAAGTGCTAATGATCATGAAACGTGAATCAGGTGTAAAAACAAACATGAGACCTGCTGCAGTGGCTTGTGGGAAACAGAGTTATATATATATATATATATATATATATATATATATATATATATATATATATATATATATATATATATATATATATATTTTTTTTTTTTAACTTTATCTGTTAATTCTGAATAATGTGATCAGATATAAGCAAATGGATGTTTCTTATTTATAACTTTCATCTGATACACTGTGACTTTTAGATTTTTATATTTTATATTAAATAATTTTCTCACCATCAAGTTGAACTGTGTTGATTTCTGTTTTGTTAGTGTTTGTAGCCTCCACATGTTCCAGCACAAAGGATCTGTAGAAAGTGTGATCAGTGATTCTGACGTCCTTCAACACCAGAGAACAGTTTCCTTTACGCAGCTCGTCCTCAGGAACGTCGACCCGTCCTTCATATCCTGGACCCTCATGTGTACCATCAATGTTTCTCTCAAACACAATCTCATTATCAGCACGCCACCGAACATGTGGAGTTTTGCTGAAGTCTTTACTCAGGGTACAGGGCAGGAGAGCTGTGGAACCCACATGAGCTTCTACAGTAATGTGAGGATCTGCACTGATGGGGTCTGTGGGGGGAAACATTACAATCTACATGATTTGGAGCATTTTATAAAAATTGTAGCATATTGTAATGAATGTGAGGACACTTGTGTGTTGTTGGACTTGAACCAGGTCACTCACCCACACAGACAGAGAGCCAGAAGATGGAAATAGAAAGGAGGATCATGAAGCCTGGAAGACTCTTGTGGGGTTTTTACAGATTTCCTGATACAAACACAAACAAAGGCAGATTATTAAACACAATAAATATAAGTGGAAGATCAGCTTCTGCAGAAAATCACACAAACAAGTGTTCACTGTATTAGTGTCAATTTTACACCCTGAAAAAACACAAATCACTCATTTAAAATCCCACGTTTCACTACGCTTCATCACCTCAGTAACTGCACCATGACTTTACTGCCCCCTGTTGGTGGATTTTAGAGTCACAGCAGCAGTGATGAACTTTCACACACAGAACAAAATCCAAACTTTGTTGTGAATTGATTTTGGTCTCAGAGCTGCTAATGTGATGGAGCATGAGTGAGATCTTGAAATCTGCTTTAATGAATGTTTTTCTGCCTTAGGGTTTGTTTTATTTTGGAGATAATTTAATTTAAAATAATAAAATTAATCTGTTTATTTATTTCATCTTTTATTAACAAAACTAAACACAAATGACATTTAGATAAACAGTAAAAATTATCAAATTGAAGTGTAGTTTCTTCAGAATATATACAGTATATATATTTATTTATTTATTTATTTATTAAGTCAATATCTATATGTTAACTAAAGTTTTACCAACTGACAAAACGGGTAATAAATACAATAATAAATTCAGATATACTGAGGTATTAACACGCATGTCTGTAGAAAGCAGTGGGAGTGATGGATCAGAGGCTTCATAGAGACTAAAATAAATAAAAAATAAATTAATAAAAAATATTTATCCAGTATAAAGAAGTAGATTTACATGGGACCCCAAACTGCCCTAAACAGTGTAGAGTTTAACAATAATCTTTTATTAAAATTTTTTTTTTCAGCACTGCTACAGACATTAAACCAGTTTTAGTGTTTTTATTTTTTAAGAGAATCAGGATTTCCCGGAGATCATGTGACTCATCATATGATTGACACACTGCTGTGAACAAAATCCATTAACACTCAGGAGCTAAAATCCTGCTTCATCACCACATTACACTATTTCAGCTTTCACCAAAAATGTAAGAAATACATGTTTCAGTTCACTAATAAACACGAGAGTGAGTGTTTGTCCGTGTATAAAATGTAGGAACACAGAAGTCATCAGCTTTAACACAAGCACATGGTGTAGAACCTGAACACACTGATGATCAGTAATGACATGTTTATAACCTCCTGAAAATGTATAAGTGCCTTTAAAATCAATTCTTCATTCTTTTTTTATCCAGCAGAAGCAGTGTTGTGTCAGATGTACACAGATAAACATTAACATTCATATAAATAAATATAAGAACTGAAAACTGAGTCTTACCCTGGAGAGAGAAGAAAATGTCTCGTAACTCAGTGTCATTTAAGTAGAAGTTGAAGCTTTTGGTAGCCGCGTTTCAGTTCAGAAGAATCAACAGCATGCAGGTGGAGTTGACTTTTACTTTTGCAGATGAAGTGTTGGAATTTGTTGAGTATTTGCAGTAGGTGTGGGAAGATCCATGCTAAAATGAAGAGATCAGGTTTTTGTATTGGATTGATAGTAGCTTTCTTTAGTTTAAAGTATCCTGTTTCTGTTTTCCCATAAAGAACATGTGTGTGTGTGTGTGTGTGTGTGTGTGTGTGTGTGTGTGTGTGTGTGTGTGTCTGTGTGCACGTGTGTGTCTGGGTTTTCATTCACATCTTGCACGCGTTGCTCCTCCTCTCTACTGTGATTTGTTGTTTTGTTGTAACGTGATTCAGCAGCTCCAGGTGTAATCAGACACCTGAACAGAGGATCATCATGTGGAAATATTTTACAGCTGGAAATCAAACACTTTAATGCACCAGGTGTGTAAGAAGGAGATTCACTACTGCAGCAACACCACCAACTTCTACACACACATTAATACATGGAGAAGAGAAGCTCCAAGCTGTAACAGAAACACAAAGAGGAACAGGGAGGTCCTTCAGACAGGAGTCACCAGCAAAGTCGTTTCACACTGTAAAATAATCCCCATATCTACTCTTTATAATTGTGGCAACAGATTAGAAGCAATTTTATTAATTAGCATGAGGCCGTACTCTCTGCCCAGGGAATTCTCGCATGTTATCGCGATAGCTGCGTATATTCCTCACTCTGCTGACGGTGAATCGGCATACGATGTCCTGCATTCTGATGTTAACAGACTGTTAACACAGAGCCCAAACGCCCTTCTTATTATCTCTGGAGATTTTAATCATGCCCCTTCATCCTCCACTCTGCCCACGTTTACCCGGTATGTTTCATGCCACACCAGAGACATTAACAGTGGAGGTTTTTTATGCTAGCTCAAAGGAGGCTTACACATCAATGTGGAGAATACTTTACCCACCAGGACTGTACGGTGTTTTCCCAACAACAAACCATGGATCAACCCCAATATAAAGACTCTCCTTAAAAAAAGACGAGTGTGTTTAAATCAGGAAACATGGAAGAGTTGAAAATTGTCCAAAGAGAACTGAGAAAGAAGATCAGGAAATGAAAAACATGCTACAGGAGGAAGATGGAGGATCAGCTGCAGCAGAACAATGTCAGCGGTGTGTGGGGGGGGGCTCAAAACCATCCCTGATCACAAGGAGCCCAGCTCTCAGGCTGAGGGTGACCAGAATAGGGTGAATGATCTGAATCTATTCTTTAACAGATTTGATCAGCTACCCTCCCCTGCCCCTTATCCAGTCCCCTCTGCTGCAACCCCCCTTCTTCTGCTTCCCTGCTGTTCCAGCCCCACCTCTCTCTGCACTGCTATCAGCTCACAGCCTAAGCCCCCCCCCCAATCAAAGCAAGGAAGGCTGTGGGCCCAGATGGCATCAGCTTCAGGCTACTAAAGACCTGTGCAGACCAGCTGTGAGGCATATTGCTGTACATGTTTGACCTGAGCCTGAAACTGGGAAATGTGCCACAGAAAACATACTGCATGGTGCCTGTACCAAAGACAGCGCGCCCAAAAGACTTTGGGGACTCCAAACAAGTAGCACTGACCTCGCATCTGATGAAGACATTGGAGAGGCTGGTGCTCACTCATCTGCGACCTCTGGTGAGCCCATCAATGGATGTACGTAAGTTTGCCTACCAACCTGGCATTGGCGTGTAAGATGCAGTCATCTTCCTCTTTAATCTGGCTATTTCACACCTGGAAAAGGCTGGGAGCACTGTGAGAGTCATGTTTTTTTACTTCTCTCGAGCTTTTAACACCATCCAACCTGCGCTACTGAGGAATAAGTTGGTGTACATGGGAGTGGACCATCATCTGTCTACCTGGATACTGGACTACCTCACAGGTTGACAACAGTATGTGAGAACTCTGAGTATGTAACTGTGAGTCTGACATGGTTGTCCGCAACCATCTACACGGCATACTTCATGTTCAGCTCAGCATCCTGTCACCTGCAATAGTTCTCTGATGACTCTGCCCTCATCAGTCTGATCACGGATGATGATGATGACAGAGAGTACAAAGGACTGATCCAGAACTTTGTGGACTGGTGCCAACAGAGCTGCCTCCAGATAAATGCGGGGAAAACCAAAGATCTGGTGGTGGATTTCCGTAAGCACAAACAAACCTCATAACCACCAGTGAACAATCAGGGAAAGGACATTGTGAGAGTGGACTCTTACAAATACCTGGGTGTTCACCTGAACAACAAACTGGACTGGACCGATAACACTGAGGACATTTACAAGAAAGAAAAGAGCAGAGTCTTTCTGCTGAGGAGACTAAGGTCTTTTGGAGTGCAGGGAGAGCTCTACTGAAGACCTTTTTTGACTCTGTGGTGGCCTCAGCCATCTCCTATGGTGTGGTCTGCTGGTGCAGCAGCATCTCTACTGCAGACAGGAAGAGACTGGACAAGCTGATTAGGAAGTTCAGCTCAGTCCTGGGGATTCCTCTGGACACTGTACAGGAGGTGGGAGTAAGGAGGATGGGAGTTAAACTATCATCATTACTGGAGAACAACTCTCACCCCCAGAGAAGCCACATTACTTGTGAAAATAGCTGCGGTGTGAAGTTTGTCCCACGATCAGTTTGTATTAACATGGGGAGTCTAAATGTTGTAAATAAACAAAAATGTAATATAGGTTTTAAACACTCAAATGCACACAGAACACCTCAGGGTACCAGGTGGCAGCACATATTATGGTAAAGAATTTACAATTACAATTTTGTGTTTTGGGTAATGGTCCAACAGAATCCGAATTTTTGATAAAAATGGGTTTGTGCTGACTACAGTGGGGTTCAGGGGTACAGATAACACAACCCTCAGTAAATTGGGAACCATCACCTGAATGCTTCCAACCAGTGATCTTCAGAACTGAGAGGAGACCATTTCCTTATTAGCACCCCATCTGTAATGAAACACATTGACTAATACTGTTTGGCATTAGACTGCTTTGTCACTAAAAACACTGTTTTACAAAAGGTTCAGATTGCAAAGACTCCTCCTGAAAAAGGAAATACATTGACAGATCAATAATTTCACCAACATACAAACAGGGAACACAGAGGAGTGCTGGTGCCCAGGCTGAGAAGTAACACTCATGGGTTCTGAAAATACTTCAGATAAGGAGAAGACTCTATTTCTTTATGTTATTAACTAGCATGCCTGTAACTCCTGCGACTGGTATCTCCGAGTGCACAGATCTCAGCACAACCTTCAGCAGCCCTGAGAAATTCTCCATTTCCAAATACACATGATGACATTTTAGACAAATTGCTTCTATACCAATACGTTTATTAACACATTGTTATCTGCACAGGAGGCTTCAGAGAACAGTAACGTACATTTCAACTCAAACATCTGCACTGAGCCACTAATCTCTCATTACACAGTACACTGTCTCAGTACAGGCTGTTTTACATGTTCAGCACATAAACACACACAACATAACAACACAAAAGCGTTGAACACCAGATTAATCATGCAGCAACTCTCGTAGGTGCTCTGCAAAATCACAGCTGTAAACTTTAATCTCTGCTGTTTCATTTGCTTCCTTTGCTTTAACACTGAGCAGCTTGAGAAAAATGATCTGACTCATGACAGTAGAAACAGTTTCGAGACCCTGCTGAGCCCCACGTTAGAAATAGTATTTTTTTATAGAGTTTTATATGTGGGTTTAGACAAACATGCAGACACACCATTTAGATACAAAGGAAGACTGATCACAAGCATTACTCATCAGCCCTGTCAGAGCAATCACACACACACACACACACACACACACACACACACACACACACACACACACACACACACACCTGCTTTCTTCTAATTTATTACCACTGTTAAAATACAAGTTTATCCAGTATCCAGGTTTTGGTTTTGTTGACTGGTTCGTGCTCATCATCAGTTTCTTCCTGTTTTCTGGGTAATAGATTTTGCCCAAGTTGTCCTTTTGCCATCAACTACACACCATCATGCATTCTTTCATTGTGAACAGCAAGTTCCAAGCAGCTGTGTGTGTGTGTGTGTGTGTGTGTGTGTGTGTGTGTGTGTAAAAACATCAGTCAAACAGGTTCTGAAGTTTTTCTCATTATTGTCTAATACATAAATCCCACAGTGTGAGAATAGAATCTGTAATCTGTAACCTAAATATAATCACATGAAGGTAAAGGGCTGTTCCTACAGCTTTATTTTCTTCCCTTGGAACCAGTCAATTATTTTCAGTATATTTCTATCTAATAAATTACATTATACAACATAAAGTGATGGAGTGTCTTTGAGTGAATGTTATGAAGATAAACCTACTTAGAGAAAGTGAATAAAAATCAGAGGAGACCAAAAACATGCCTCCAATCAACTTCATACACCAACCACTAAAGAGCACATTACATTCACATTTATGACATCTTGGTGGAAACCCTTATTCACGATCAGAATGTCCTGATTATGATACTGAAATTTCCTTTGTGCAGCACTCACACTATCACCACACTTATAAAAGATTTTACAGTGAACACTTGTTGTGCACATCTCCACTGCTCCATTATAGAGTAACTAATGGCAAGGAGTTCTATACGATCTCCCACTGGTTCCAAACAATTAGCAACATCTCAGCATTTACATTATATATATATATATATATATATATATATATATATATATATATATATATATATATATATATATATATGCCCTTGGGCTCATTGAGTACTAACAGAATTAACTTCAAATTTCTGTTATTTAAGCTCATCTGTTGGAGATGTTCTGACTCAACTTTCAATTGAATTTGAGTTTGAGAAAATCAGTTTGTTTCAGATCAGTAGAAATTGATTACCATACTGTGAAATGATCTCACAATGTTAATTTGAAAAAGTGAAAATAATGCTTAATGTTAGAGTTGTGTTACATTATGTTTAATGTTAGATTTGGTTCCTTGCTGATCTGTTACTTGTTGGCAAACAGGTTTTAAACAATCGCTTTTATTACTGCATTATGTCCTGCTGCTTGCTTTTTTTTTATTTTGGAAGCATGAAAAATGAAACATGTTTTGACTATTTATTTAATACAAAAATATAAAATATACATGTGTGTGTGTGTGTGGGTGTGTGTGTCTGACATCTGACTGCAACTAAACCTACAGTATTTAGCTCACTGTTAAAACATAAATAAGATTAATGTATGATGTGTGTAATAAACTTAAAAGGTCCCCTGCTAGTGGTCTAAGATGCAGCGCTCTCACTGCTGCGACCCGGGTTCGATTCCCGGTCAGGGAACCATCCCCAGCCACTTTAAGTGCAGGTCCCAAGCCCGGATAAATTGGGGAGGGTTGCATTAGGAAGGGCATCCAGCGTAAAACATGTGCCAAATCAAAACATGCGGAGGATCCACTGTGGCGACCCCTAACGGGAGAAGCCGAAAGAATCTTCTTCTTCTTCTGTGTAATAAACTTAAACCAAATTGACTGTAATAGGAACGAGTTTGGTTTGACCACAAAACCCTTTTATTATTAAACAAATAATTATAGATAATACCTTTAAGTTTTTTAATTTATAAAAAAAAAAAAAATGGGCTACACTTCTAGTCTGGCTACGTCACAACCTTCACTTGCAGAACTCTTTCAAAAATATTCTGTTCATACATACAGTTAGAGCTTTGAGAACCAATGGCATAACAAAACATTTTATTTGATGGAAGCACAGTTCAGAATCGGACTCAGGATCAAACTATGTGTTACAGATGGTTTATTTATAAGTGTGGTGCAGAAGGAAGGTAGAAATGCATCAGTTCCTGCATTCTGATAGTGATGATGACTATGATATTGAAAGATCAGTGACTGATAGATCAACGTATGGATTTTATAACAAACAGTGCAAGTAGTTTTAATAGTATTAATTCAGCAACTGACAGTTTGTCATCAGATCAATCAGACTCTGACACTGATGTGGAGTACAGTATGTCTTGTGAATCAGAAAAGAAGAGCTAAATGATGATGCTGATTTGGATTTTCCAGAGTTAGAAGATCACTTAAGTCAGTGGTTTACAAAGATAAAACACACAAAGATTATTAAATAAATGATTAGCAATGTAGGAAAGCAGGACATCTGCTACTGAAGGATGCAATGACAATCTTTGATCTGCTCCACCATGAGCAGTAGGAGCCGAAATGTAGTGGGCAATAGATTTATTATGGGTTAGAATAGGAGATTTGTTTCTTACTAAGTCAAAAAAAACATCATTCAGACATGATCATGATTCAATAAACCTCAGCATCGGCCTATTACAAGTCATAAAAGGCCTAAAAGGAGTTTAGGAGAAAGATCAACATTTTTATTTTGATATTCAGAGATAATCAGAGGTAAGACAGGCCATAAAGTTCTCGATTGGAGTGGTGATGATGAGGGATTATATGCATTTAGGGACAAAATGAAATGAAATCTGTTGTTTTTGTTCTGTCTTTATCTTTTCATTTGCAGTTTATATCACCGATCCTGTTCCCAGGAAGAACAATCTATGCTATGGTGTGTGGTGCTAAATCATAAATGATTTAAAGTGGCCATTGTTAGTGTTAAGATGGGCCTCACACTGGTTCTCCAAACACATTCCTATGTTGTTTTTTAAGTGTCTATAGGATCTTTTTGATGTGAATATGTAAGATATACAGGAAGTCTTTATCTGGACTCACACATCTACGGTAATTATGTTTTCTTACACAGTCAGGAACAGTTTTAGTTTAGGTTTATTTCCAATGTGTATATATACTTGTCTGTTATCTACATCAAACTGAAGAAGAACATATACGCCATTGTAGATTGCAAGTTTTGTTTGGACATAATAAAAATCTAACGGTGATAGTTTATGTTTTGGCAATAGTGCAACTTTAAATATTATTTACACTTTTACACACACATGACAACTTTGTTGAATGACAGATGTCTCGTCCAATGAGTGGTGAGTGTCACAATCTATATCTTTTACGGTTTGTCTTGGTGTTTATGCATTTGTTCATTTGTTTTGCAATTCTTGCCCACCGTAAATACAGGTCTTTTTAGCAAAGTTCGAGTTCAGTGCAATGTTTAGTGCAATGAGAAACAATCTAACTTAGCTGTATTAGAAATTAATTATACTATATCTCCTCTAGTGGGAGAAATACAGCTGCTTCTTCTTTTTTTTTTTTTTTTTACAGATGGCATACTTCCTCATCCGAGATATGGCATGGTTGACCAAAACAGATAACTGCAGGAAAACTTTACTGCACGTTCTAGTTTAGGCATCTCTGCTTTAAACAAGCATTAGTTCAGTAGGCCTCTCATCATCGGAAAAATCTTTTCTGGAATGTGCAGAACAGCTACTGAATGTCTTCACTGACATCTTCAACATTTCCCTAAGCAGCACCTCAAGACAATGACCATCGTCCTTGTGCCGAAGAAGACTACAGACTTCTGCCTCAATAACTATCGTCCCGTCGCACTCACACAAATCATGATGAAGTGCTTCAAAAGGCTCGTCATGAGGCACATCAAGCTACCACCCTCACTGGACCCCATGCAGTTTGCCTCATTCTGGCCCTCACCCAACTGGACAATAAGGACACCTGATTAAGAAGCTAAGCCTACTGGGCCTGTACACTTCCCTCTGCAACTGGATCCTGGACTTCCTGACTGGGGGACCTCAGTTAGTCCAGATTGGAAACAGTATCTCCAGCACCACTCTGCTGACTCATGACTGTGTAGCATTGCACAGCTCGAATTACATCATCAAGTTCGCCAATGACACGACCGTGGAGGGTCTCATCAGCAAGAACGATGAGTCAGCATACAGGGAGAAGGTGCATACGAAAGAGATGGTTGTTGACTTCAGGAGAGCAGGAGAGCATCTAGAGCAGCTGCATCACTGCCTGGTTTGGTAACTGCACCGTCTCGGATCGCAAGACCCTACAGAGGATTGTGAGGATCGTTGTCCCTCCATCATGGACATTTACACCACACGCTGCATCCGCAAAGCTAACAACATTGTGAACGATCCCTCACACCCCTCACACACACTCTTTAAACACACTCTTCACACACACCCTACTGTTCACTCCCCTACTATCAGAAAGGAGGTTAAGAAACATTCAGGCCTCACATCCAGAATGTGTAACAGTTTTTTCCCTCAAGCCATCAGGATCTGAACTGAACTCACAAACACACACACAAACACACACACACTCACTCGAATGTGTGTTACTGGACTGCTACAATCCTGAACTCAAACACACACTTATAATCATATAATATATTATACTGTTTACATGCTGTTCTGCACCTCTCCATTACTGCTCCTGCTGTTTTTACACAACGTTGTACAATATTGTTTAGTTTTTTTGGACATTGTACTGGATAACATATTATACAGCAGGTTTACTGGTTGGAGCTATTTTGTGTTTTGTGTATCTGTTCTACACCGTCTTGTGTTGTCTGGTTATTTTGTCCTCACTGTTTGTACTTGGTTGCACTCGATGCATTTTATTTGGCGAGGACACTTACTTTGGTCCCTAACTCTGTGTTCTGTATGTCATTCTGTGTTCTGTATGTCATTCTATGTTGTGTATGTCATTCTGTGTTGTGTATGTTGCTCTGTGTTCTGTGTGTAGCTATGTGTTGTGTATGTAGCTCTGTGCTGTGTGTGTAGCTCTGTGTTCTGTGTGTAGCTCTGTGTTCTGTGTGTAGCTCTATGTTATGTTATGCAGCTGTGATTCATGTAGATCAGCCTGGAGATGATAAACTGAACGAGTATCTAAATAGCCTACAGAGCATTTTACTTTTACTTTCACAAATGTGATGTCACCTGCTGTACACCTCGACACATTGGTTGGTGTGTTTAAAGTTACATGGGTAATGTATTGATATGTGTTTTCCATGATCAGGTGGCCACTGAAAGCAGTTTAATGCAACTGTAAGCAAAGTTCAGGACTGTGTTAAAAAGCAGAATAAAAATTCTAATAACAGTACTCAATGTGTAAGAATCATCAATACAGTTAAGACAAAATGCCATGAATGGTTTGTAAATGTTTAGTTTTATCTTAAAAATAACAAGCAGGTGTGTGTGTGTGTGTGTGTGTGTGTGTGTGTGTGTGTGTGTGTTTGCTGGGGGGATGTGTGTATAAAAACAAGTTAAACGGGTTCTGAAGGTTTTATCATCATGATCTAATATAGAAATATCACAATGTGAGAATCTGCAATATGTAAGATTAAAAATAATCTCCAAAAGGTAAAGGTTGTTCCCTTAAGTTTCTTCTTATGGCATCAGGTGAGTGTGTACTTTCCTGGGATATTTTGGTTTATAAATAAAATTGTAGACTGTAAATTAAAGGAGTGTCTTTAAGTCAATGTAATGAAGCTGCACCTATTTAGAGGAAGTGAAATAAAAATCACAAAAACACACACACATCCCTCCAAAGACCTTTACACTTCCATTAAAGAGCAAAATACATTTACATTGGGCAGAGATCTTTATTCAATATATTTTATGAAATAAAATATAAATATAAAAAAAGATACAGTATATGCAAATGAGTCTCATGTGCTGAAATTGTGGTGTTTCCGCTTGTTGGTTTAAAGGAAACAAACTTCCTCCTTTCTGATATTCTGTGATCTGAGATTTCTACCGTATGAAAAGAGCACAAAACACGATGGAAATGATGATGATGATGATTTCCGGGTTTATTCCACCAGCTTCATCTGGAGACACAAACAATTTATTCTAAATATTATTTAATGAAATGTTAAAATAAAGTCTGAGTAGAAATGTGATAAATCTTTTATCTGACAATAAAACTGAGATAAATAGAGATTTATAGGGTTAATGAGTAACATAATAATTATTAGTACAACAATCACCTGAGGGAGCTGATGGATCATCTTTCCTTTCTTCAGATCTTTCTATGGAGGAAAAAGAAATAAAGGTATTTTACATTTTATACTTTTCTTCTAAATATTTTACTTCATATCTGCAGAAGCATCAAAATTCCTATAAATAAAAGTACAGAGTTTCTCCCAGTCCTGTCCTGCATTTTAATTCTGATGGATCTACTTCTCCTCGTCTCCATTGGTCTCAGTGTGGAATAAAACTCATTCTCACAGTTAATATTATTGCTGAGTCAGGATTTAGTTCACATTTTTCCTTGTGCATCAGCAGCACAAATGACTGTACAGGAGCAATAATTGATCAGTAAATCTAATAAAATAATGAAGCTCATAAGACTCCTATTATGTCATTGTCAAACTGACAGATTTCACTGGAACATGAACACGTGTCAATCACATGCAAACATCCTTCAGTGTGTGTTGATCTGATGAGGGATTTTCTTCAGTCTCCTGCATGTGTTTAAACACTTCTGCTGTTTGCTTTGGGATTTTTATACAGTTTATGAAGCTGTTGTGCTGTTTTTCATTTTCTACTCAAACATTTACACACTGCAGATGCTGAAGGAGTTTTAGATCAGAACATCACATTTATAATAAATTACTCACATTACTATAGAAACTCATGTGACATGTCAGTTCATGTGTGTTTTAGATGAGGACTGAACGTCACTCTACACTTCAGAAGTGAAAAATTCCTGTGTGTAATGTAGGAAACACACTTGATCTAGTACGGGGAAGTCAGTGAGTGTGTGAGGTATAAAACAGTATTGAAATGCAGGACAGGAGGTGTGTGTTCTCCACACTCAGTCTAACAAAACCAAACAGTAAACTGTGCAGCTTCAAGCAGAACTGAGAAACACTGACATCTACATTAAATCCAGAATCCTGTTCACCTGAGTTTAGTCATTTTCATTCTTTTATAGCTGTGGAACTGATACTGTACGTGTCGTATTCAGCATCATCTGATACTAATCCACTTACCACTGACTGAGAGTTTAATGTTCTGGACCAACACAGGTTTCTTTGTGTCCGTCATTAAAATGTAGCTGCTGTACAGAGTTTCATCAGTAACACTGACGTTCTTCAACACCAGGGAACAGTTTCCTTTAAGCAGCTCCTCCTCAGGAACGTCCACACGTCCCTCATATCCTTTACCCTGAAATGACTCTTTACCCTCTCGCTCAAACACAATCTCATCACCAATACGCCACTCAACATGAGGTGTTTGGATGGACAGATGTCTCCAGTCACATGGCAGCACTGCTGTGGATCCCACCTGAGCTGATACACTCTGAAAAACTTTTTTAGAAAATAAAAATCATGTGATCAGATGTGAGCAAATAGATGTTCCTTATTTATAACTTTTATCTGATACACTACAATTTTTATATTTTATGTTGAATAATTTTCTCACCATCGAGTTGAACTGTGTTGATTTCTTGTATTTTGTCAGTGTTTGTAACCTCCACATGTTCCACTATAAAGGATCTGTAGAAAGTGTGATCAGTGATTCTGACGTCCTTCAACACCAGAGAACAGTTTCCTTTACGCAGCTCGTCCACAGGAACGTCCACACGTCCTTTATATCCTGGACCCACATCTGTATCATCAAAGCTTCTCTCAAACACAATCTCATTATCAGCACGCCACCGAATAACTGATGTTTGGGTGAAGTCTTTACTCAGGCTACATGGCAGGAGAGCTGTGGAACCCACATGAGCTTCTACAGTAATGGGAGGATCTGCACTGATGGGGTCTGTGGGGGGAAACATTACAATCTACATGATTTGGAGCATTTTATAAAAATTGTAGCATATTGTAATGAATGTGAGGACACTTGTGTGTTGTTGGACTTGAACCAGGTCACTCACCCACACAGACAGAGAGCCAGAAGATGGAAATAGAAAGGAGGATCATGATGCCTGGAAGACTCGTGTGGAGTTTTTACAGATTTCCTGATACAAACACAAACAAAGGCAGATTATTAAACACATTAAATATAAGTGGAAGATCAGCTTCTGCAGAAAATCACACAAACAAGTGTTCACTGTATTAGTGTCAATTTTACACCCTGAAAAAACACAAATCACTCATTTAAAATCCCACGTTTCACTACGCTTCATCACCTCAGTAACTGCACCATGACTTTACTGCCCCCTGTTGGTGGATTTTAGAGTCACAGCAGCAGTGATCTTTCACACACACAACAGATTTTGGTCTCAAAGCAGCTTATGTAATGGAGCACGAGTGAGATCATCAAATCTGCTTTAATGAATGTTTTTGTGCCTGATGGTTTCTTTTACTAAGAAGATAATTTTATTTAAAAGAATCTAAATGATAAATCTCTAACGGGAGAAGTCGAAAGAAAGTTTAATTACTAATTTCTAATTGCAGCGTATATTCTACAGAATACATATTTATAATACTTTAATCTCTTATTTTGATTTACTGAATTTAATAATTTAATAACAATCGAGCAGTAACTGCACTGTTAGTTTAGAATGCAGCAGCAAGAGTCCTCACTAGCTCTAAAAAATATGATCATCACTCCTGTTTTAATCATCTACACTGCTCCCAATTACATCTCACACTGATTATAAAATACTACTACTGACGTATAAAGCACTGAATGTTAGAGAACACGGCTCAAACCCAGATTGGCTGCATATGAAGCAGAGGCATGAAGGTGTGTGTGAACCTGTGTTCAGAGACAAACAAAAGGTTGAAGAAAAGTCTATGGTGTTAAATCCAGAAAAAGCATCCAAGAAGGTGAAAGTAAAAATAAATCCACAGTCAGAACACGGCAAATGAACTTGGGAAAAACTATCCAGTAACAGCTTCCAGGAACTAAATAGGTATCAAGAAAACATCCCTGTCCTTATCCATGGCAGGAACAAAACTAAAGAACATTTAGCCCTGAACGGAAAATCAAAGTAGAAGGACTGGCAAGAGCTACGCATGACGTTGCCTTCAATTTCAATATTACCTTACTTTTTTCTTAAAATTGTAAATTTTCTCAGTTTAAGCATTTGATATGTTTTCTATGTTTTGTAAATAAAATGATTTTTATGAGATTTGCAAATAATGACATTCTGTTGTTATGTACATTTTACACATTGTCAAAATTTTTTTAGAATTGGGGATGTACTACAATGTGCTCAGGACCACACTTTGCATGAACAGTTCTGCATTTAAGCGTCAAGTGAAGTCAAGTGAAGTTTATTTCTATAGCGCTTTTCACAACAAACATTGTCTTAAAGCAGCTTTACACAAATCAACAGTGATGGTGAATGGTGTGAATTTGTCCCTGATGAGCAGCCGTGGTGACTGTGGCAAGGAAAAACTCCCTTAGATTTAATGAGGAAGAAACTTTAAGAGGAACCAGACTCAAAAGGGAAACCCATCCTCATCTGGGTGACATCAAGAGTTTGATCATAAATCTTTCAACAATACAGAACACTGGAGAGTGAGAACTAACATGATTACTGGAGTATAAGATTATAAGGGATGTTCTTTCTGCAGTCTTATACAGTCTATATGGTTAGTAGCTCCTAGTTTTATGAGCTCAGCATTTGTGATCACCACAGATCCAGCATCAGCTTCTCCATGCCAGAGCCTTTAAACACTCCAGGAGGTCCAATGTAAAACTCCACGTCCATCACTATACACCATAGCAATGATGGAACTGTAATTAATGGACATTTAGTGTTGAGGACGAGGATGATTTTTGAGTCTGGTTCCTTTTCAGGTTTTTTCCTCACACCATCTCAGGGAGTTTTTCCTTCACAGTCGCCACTGGGATACATTGAGGATAAAATTATGGATAAAACTACAGGCACTAAACTTATGCATTCTTTTATGCAAATGTATAACCTTGGGCTGCTTTGGGACAATGTTCATTGTTAAAATCACTACACAAATAAAACTGAATTGAAATGAATTCACACGCTGCCCTTAAATAAAAGAAACGTAAAAAAAATACATGTATGTTGAAGCAGGTTTAATGTTAAATGTTAGGATGAAGAAATACTTTTTTTTTGGTCATGTCATGTGTGGACATCATTAACCAACAAATAAAAAAAACAATCAGCAGCTATTAGACACGTCTCTGTACAGAGAGACTTTAAAGAGACTGTAAATGTTTTATATTTAAAGGTTAAAATATTAACGTAGTGAATTTACATGGGACCCCAAACTGCCCTAAACCCAGTGTAGAGTTTAATATTAACATGAAAATATCTTTTCTCTCAGCACTGCTACAGCTAACGTTCACCCCGTTTTAGTGTTTATTTGGTATTAAATAAGAAAACCTGGAATTCCTGGAGATCACATGACTTCTTTACACTACTCAAACCTGCTGAGAACATTAGCCATTAGCACCCAGTTAGCAGTTTATATGAGCTACAAAATCTTTCTCTATCACCACTTTACACCACTGTAATGAACACACTGAATTTTTGTTATTTTTTCTACCTCAGCGGAAGCAGTGTCTTGTTAGTCCCAACATAAAGATTAACATTTATAAAAAATATAAAAACTAAAACCTGAGCCTTACCTTGGAGAGAGAAGAAAATCTTCAGTATAATTTACATTTAAATAAAATAAAAAGTTGATAAGGTTCTGTTGGTAGCCTCCGTTTAAAGTTCTCAGAAGAATCAGCAGGATGCAGGTAGCAGGTGGTAGCAGGCTTTACTTTCTCTTTTACAGGTGGAGTGTTGGAATTGGTGGAGAATGTGTATTAGATGTAGGAAGATCAATCCTAATAGTAATGATAAGATCAGATCGATACCAGCCTGAAGAGACCTTTTTAGGTTTCTCTTATCTACACTCAGTACATTGTTCCAGTTTCATTATAATGTAAATGTGTGTGTGTGTGTGTGTGTGTGTGTGTGTGTGTGTGTGTGTGTGTGTGCTGCTTGTTAAATTTACATATGTTACTTCTCCTCCCCCTCTCTACTGTGATTTGTTGTTATGTTGTGACATGATTCAGCAGCTCCAGGTGTAATCAGACACCTGAACACTACAGTGAGTGTGAGATGTAGTGCAGAAACACAGAGGATCATCATGTGGAAATATTTTACAGCTGGAAATCAAACACTTTAATCTACCAGGTGTGTAAGAAGGAGATTTACTACTGCAGCAACACCGCCAACATCTACTGAACACACACATTAATACATGAAGAAGAGAACTGCAACAGAAACATGTTTACGTGTGTGTTTGTCGGAGTAATAGATTGAAAATGGTCCTATGTTTAAACACAATGGCGCGTGCCACTTCTCACTGCATGCTTAATTATAGGTGGATAATCTGGTGATGAGTGAATAAAGTAGCATAAGTAGGATTTTGTCATAATGAGGCACGAAGAGCAGATAAGAAACAGGGGTGTTTGTTGTTTATTATTTTCTCTGGTCCTCACTGAAACAGAAAGCATTAATTAATGCAAAAGTGGGAAATCGTTACCACTAACTTCTTCAAGCTCTGATCTCCATTCAGAAACTGGTGCTCTACCACACCTTCACTTTCACACATGCCTAAAGCCAATTCTGCTCCCTCTTTGACCAACCCATGTACTGTCCACACTATGCACTGACCACAGCAACAGAGCAAATCAGACTCTATGCCACTCTGGATGACTGTTTATTGTTATGGATCTACAGTGTGAACTATTTGATCAGTTCAGGTTACAAAAGCCAAGAATCCAAGTTTTTTTCTAATTAAGAACTAAAATAAATAAATTGGTAAAACAAAAGAAAAAATGTTAGCATTTTTAGTGTTTTTATTTATAGTCTGTAAGTGAATCAGGAATTTCTAAAGATCTTCTTTTCATCATTTAAATTTATAGCATTTAGCAGACATCTGTGTCCAGAATGATGTACAAAAGTGCTTTGAGTCTATCAATGAATAAATCTACACTGGATTCCAAACTTAAAGTAAATCAGCCTACAACTCTGTTTAGAGTGTTTTTTTTATTTTGTACAAAGCAAACTTTTAATTTTTAGTTTAAGTCTTTTAGGAAGAAAAGGATCTTCACTCGATGCTTGAAGATGACTTCAAAAAGAGGGACTCTGCTTTTCAGACATCTAGGTGAAATTCATTCCACCACTTGGTGACAGAACAGAGAAGAGCCTTGAGGTATACTTGTGGTACCAATCGAGCAACATCATCCAACCTGAGCTCAGAGACTGCTGAAAACAAAATTCCATACAACCAGTACACAATGGATTGAGATAAAAATCCTGT
Source organism: Silurus meridionalis (assembly GCF_014805685.1). NCBI lineage: Eukaryota > Metazoa > Chordata > Actinopteri > Siluriformes > Siluridae > Silurus > Silurus meridionalis. The sequence goes on along the minus strand of NC_060893.1, from coordinate 26,482,105 downwards.
TCTACCACTACATCATACCATTTCTACTTAACCAAAAAAAATACAAAGACCTACAAGAATACATCTTTCCATTCACATATGGGCACAAGACTCATGTAGGAACAAAGGCATCATCAGTTTTAATCTAAACAGATAAAAAGTTCCAGATGCAGTGAAGTTTGTGATTTTTCCACCTGAACACACAGATGGACCTGATCATTGTCTAGAATTAGGTGGATTGTTTTGTGATGTTCCTTTGCTATTGGGTATGTGTTTATAATGGTGTTCATGCATTTTTATTCTGAAAATGTAATTCTGTATCTAAAATTAATGATCTGAATAACAACTCTGTCATGAGTATGATAAAAGGGTCAGTGATTCTCCTTCTGCGGTTTTATTTGGTTTTATTTTTTTGTAACAACAGATGCAAACATGCTTGGGCTGGTTTGAGATAGGAGACATGGAATGTTGGGTGGATCCTAAGGAAGCCAGAAAGCCTTCTCCATTTTATAGTCCTTAAGTATCTGGTCTATCCGAAAGAACAAGGTGATCAGGATGTCAATGTAGGTGATCAGGATGTTTGCAGTTAGTTTGTTCTTCAACTATATTGATATTCCATCAATATCATCATCTACCATCATCTGGAATGCTTCCACCCAGTGATTTTCAGAATTGACAGGAGACCATTTAATTATCAGGATTTGTTACTGACTCAAAACACTGTATTGCTGAGCAGCAACTAACCAGGTGAAGAAATAACACTCATGCTTAGAGTGCAGAGATCTCAGCACAACCTTCACCAGCTTAGAGAAATTCTCCATTTCCAAATACACATGATGTAATGACACACAAACTGCCTCCATACTGATAACTTTATTAACACATTGCTACCTGCACAGGAGGCTTCAGAGAACAGTAACAAACTCGTCAACTCAAACATCTGCACCGAGCCACTAATCTCTCATTACACAGTACACTGTCTCAGTTCAGGCTGTTTTACATGTTCAGCACAAAAACACACACAACGTAACGACACAAAAGATTTGAACACCAGATGAATTAAAGTAAAACACACACTACACACTGTCTGGTTCACTGCCAATTATTTCCTGTATATTTATGACATTATTGGATTACAGTTCTGTCAATTTCACAACTCAAACAGGAGAAGCGCGATTTCACAAGCTGCAGATCAAGTCTTTGTTCACTGTATTAAAATATAATTATAGGCCTATGTGTGTGTTACATGTGTGTGAATGAGAGGGGGGCAGTGAAGTGGTATATAGGTGGAGAAGGTGGAGGAGTTCATGTACCTGGGGTCAACAGTGCAAAGTAAGAGAGTGTGTTAGAGAAGTGAAGAAAAGAGTGCAGGCAGGGTGAAGTGGGTGGAGAAGAGTGACAGGAGTGATTTGTGATAGAAGAGTATCTGTGAGAGTGAAAGGGAAAGTTTATAGGACTGTGGTGAGACCTGAGATGTTGTATGGATTAGAGACAGTGGCATTGAGTAAAAGACAGGAGGTGGAGCTGGAGGTAGCAGAGCTGAAGATGTTGAGATGTTCGTTGGGAGTGACGACTATGGACAGGATTAGAAATGAGTTTATTAGAGGGACAGCGCATGTAGGACGTTTTGGAGACAAGGTGAGGGAGGTGTGACTGAGATGGTTTGGATATGTGCAGAGGAGGAACATGGGGTATATCAGTAGGAGAATGCTGAGGATGGAACCACCAGGAAGGAGGAAAAGAGGAAGACCAAGGAGGAGGTTTATGGATGTGGTGATGGAAGACATGCAGGTAGTTGGTGTGAAAGAGGCAGATGTAAAGCCCAGTGGGGTATGGAGGCGGATGATCCGCTGTGGAGACCCCTAATGGGAGAAGCCAAAATAAGCAGAATAAGAAGGAAGTCAGAAATCTTTCTTTTTTTGTAGGTGACCAAATATTGATTTTCCACCATAATTTGCAAATAAATTCTTAAAAAATTAGAAAATGTGATTTTCTGGATTTCTTTTTTCATTTTGTCTCTCATAGTTGAAGTGTACTTCTGATGAAAATTACAGGCCTCTCTCATCTTTTTAAGTGGAAGAACTTGCACAATTGGTGGCTGACAACATTTTTTTTGCCCCACTATATATATATATATATATATATATATATATATATATATATATATATATATATATATATATATATAAAATTCACATATATAGTGAGGAAAATAAGTATTTGAACACCCTGCTATTTTGCAAGTTCTCCCACTTAAAAAGATGAGAGAGGCCTGTAATTTTCATCGTAGGTGCATGTCCACTGTGAGAGACATAATTAAAAAAAAAATCCAGAAATCACAATATATGATTTTTTAACTATTTATTTGTATTATACAGCTGCAAATAAGTATTTGAACACCTGAGGAAGTCAATGTTAATATTTGGTACAGTAGCCTTTGTTTGCAATTACAGAGGTCAAACGTTTCCTGTAGTTTTTCACCAGGTTTGCACACACTGCAGGAGGGATTTTGGCCCACTCCTCCACACAGATCTTCTCTAGATCAGTCATGTTTCTGGCCTGTTACTGAGAAACACAGAGTTTGAGCTCCCTTCAAAGATTCTCTATTGGGTTTAGGTCTGGAGACTGGCTAGGCCATGCCAGAACCTTGATATGCTTCTTACAGAGCCACTCCTTGGTTATCCTGGCTGTGTGCTTCGGGTCATTGTCATGTTGGAAGACCCAGCCTCGACCCATCTTTAATGCTCTAACTGAGGGAAGGAGGTTGTTCCCCAAAATCTCGCAATACATGGCCCCGGTCATCCTCTCCTTAATACAGTGCAGTCGCCCTGTCCCATGTGCAGAAAAACACCCCCAAAGCATGATGTTACCACCCCCATGCTTCACAGTAGGGATGGTGTTCTTGGGATGGTACTCATCATTCTTCTTTCTCCAAACACGTTTAGTGGAATTATGACACAAAGGTTCTATTTTGGTCTCATCTGACCACATGACTTTCTCCCATGACTCCTCTGGATCATCCAAATGGTCATTGGCAAACTTAAGACGTGCCTGGACATGTGCTGGTTTAAGCAGGGGAACCTTCCGTGCCATGCATGATTTCAAACCATGACGTCTTAGTGTATTACCAACAGTAACCTTGGAAACGGTGGTCCCAGCTCTTTTCTGGTTATTGACCAACTTCTCCTGTGTAGTTCTGGGCTGATTTCTCACATTCCTTAGGACCATTGAGACCCCACGAGGTGAGATCTTGCATGGAGCCCCAGTCCGAGGGAGATTGACAGTCATGTTTAGCTTCTTCCATTTTCTAATGATTGCTCCAACAGTGGACCTTTTTTCACCAAGCTGCTTGGCAATTTCCCCGTAGCCCTTTCCAGCCTTGTGGAGGTGTACAATTTTGTCTCTAGTGTCTTTGGACAGCTCTTTGGTCTTGGCCATGTTAGTAGTTGGATTCTTACTGATTGTATGGGGTGGACAGGTGTCTTTATGCTGCTAACGACCTCAAACAGGTGCATCTAATTTAGGATAATAAATGTAGTGGAGGTGGACATTTTAAAGGCAGACTAACAGGTCTTTGAGGGTCAGAATTCTAGCTAATAGACAGGTGTTCAAATACTTATTTGCAGCTGTATCATACAAATAAATAGTTAAAAAAATCATATATTGTGATTTCTGAATTTTTTTTTTTAGATTATGTCTCTCACAGTGGACATGCACCTACGATGACAATTTCAGACCCTCCATGATTTCTAAGTGGGAAAACTTGCAAAATAGCAGCGTGTTCAAATACTTATTTTCCTCACTGTATATATACACGTTAATGTATGTTGAAAGCTCCCTAAAGTTTGTGCTTGTTATTGAGCTGCGATGCTTAAAATAGAAATGATGTTAGGTTTCTTCCTGTTGTTTCAAATAATAAAGGCACAATCACTTTTTAAATAATCTACAGTAACACCTTAAAAGCTAAAATATGGAGTTTTAATAATGTTATCATTCTGAGACTTGAGGTTTTAAGCTGTTGATTAGTAAATACCTGTTTGTATTAAATAAACAAAGTTTTTGCGTGGTGGTCATTTAAATTATTGTCTTTAATCAGATGAAAATATGGCTATTAAATAAACTATTTGTGTAATAATGATCATTAAGTTGGAGGTTTGTTTACTTTTGGACAGGATTTTGTAGAAAAAAGTAAAGGGAACAAAGTGAGGCACTCAGGTTTTTTCAAGAAAAAGAACTTCAGAGTTGTCAGAGGGGCAGTACAGTGCAGCTGAGAATTATTATTGTCTGCTTAATGGTTTGTATTAATAAAAAGAGAGATGTGTTGTTCAGGCTCTTGTTGCATTGCCATTTTTATGTCATACCACTTGTGTTGGTTCTTGGTCCCCCCTGTGCCACCCCATTAAATAATTCTAGAATTGCCCCTGATTATAAATGGTACAAATTTTATTTGTTGTTTTGGTCAAACATGCAGACACACTTTTCAGAGACAAAGGAAGACTGAGCACAACTATGAGTCAACACAAGCATTACTCATCAGCCCTATCAGATCTCAGATCACACACACACACACACACACACACACACACACACACACACACACACACACACACACTGTTCCACTGTTAAAATTCCAGTTTATCCAGTATCCCCTTGTGATGCATTTGTTGACTGTTTCTTGCTCCCCAGCAGCTTCTTCCTGGTTCCTGGTTCATTGCTTTTGTCATGTTTATATTTTTGGTCTTTGTTTTGCATGTTTTCTGGTAGATGAGAAGCTTCAACTGCACCATGGATGCTAATTATTTTAAATATGCTGTAAAATGACAAAATGTAAATGGTTGATATTTAATTGGGGAAAGGAAGAATCAATATATAAAAAAGTATAAAAATGTAGAAAACCTTCTGATGTTTTATGTGAATATTATCCAAAGCTCTTGACCTGAAATCTATATGATTATATGCGTTATGATCCTGGAAAATGATTGGCAGATTTATAAAGTACATTAATGGGCAGGTATGCAGGTGTTCCTAATAAAGTGGTCTGTTAGTGAATATTAAATAAAAGGGACATGTGTATATCTAAAGAGTTATAAACATAGTGACTTCTGTAACACATAGTTCTTTGATTTCAGTGTATTTTCTGTAAATATTTGTGTGGAGTTTTACGATCCAGTCTATTCCTAAATTATACAGTGTGAGTAAAGGCAGAGGTGGAGAAGGTGGAGGAGTTCATTTTCATTAATGGAATGTTGATTTTTTTTTAATTCTTCCTTGTTGTTAAAAAAGACTATTTTAACTGCTTTCCATCATTAGATTGTATGAAAAACGGTTCAGAAATTAGAAAGAAAAATGGGTAGGCACCCCCTGGTGACACGTTTTCTTCATGGCACCTGGAGGCTGAGGCCCAGAATGCAACCTAGAGTGCCTGTCTGGGACTTGGCAGTTGTGTTGGCGACTCTATTTAAACCCCTCTTTGAGCCCTTGGCCTAAGGGGCCCTTAGGTACCTGTCGGTCAAGATCGCCTTCCTCTTGGCAATTTTCTTCCTAAAGAGGATTGAGGATCTGCAGGCTCTGTCTGTGGCCCTGTCCTGCCTGGAATTTACCCCCGGCATGACTAGAGTGTTTCTATGTACAAATCCCTCCTCCGTTCATAGCCCCCGACCAGAAGAGACAGAATCGACTGTGTCCAGTGTGAGCACTGGACACTTACCTCCACAGGACAAGTTCATGGAGGAAGTCGGAGCAGCTGTTCGTCTGCTATGGCCCTAGTAGGAAAGGTTTCCTGGCCAATAGGCAGACGTTAAGCAGGTGGGTAGTGGATGCCATCATGTCAGCTTATGAGTCCTCTGGCCTCCCCGCTCCACTCAGGGTCAGGGCTCACTCCGGAGTGTGGCGGCCTCTATGGGCCTGGTCTGCTGGAGTGTCACTCCTGGACATCTGTGACGCTGCGGGTTGGTCCACACCACTGACCTTCATCAGATTTTATGACCTTGACCTTAGAGCCACTCTGGGCTCCTCTGTCCTACGTGCAGGTGCCGAGCCCCTCACACATTAGGCAGGGTCTGGTCAATGGGGCGTGATTGGACACTCGTTCCCAAAGTTTTGCGATGCAGCTCGAAGTTACCGAATGTGGAACGTCTCTAGGTTACGAATGTAACCCTAGTTCCCAGAGGGAACGAGAAGCTGCATCTCCGTGCCACACTCCCTGCTTCCCTGCGGTGCTTACCTTCTTTCTGTGCAGAAGCCAGCGTCGCTATCACCGCGCAGCCATTTTGTAACTTCCTGGTTTACGCGACGTCACCCGCCAATGATGTCACGACTCGCCTATTGGTCAGATTTTACACGTGGTTTAAAGCGTGGACAATGCAGGGGCGTTTCGGTGTGTTACGATGCAGCGTCTCATTACCTCAGGGAACTAGGATTACATACGTAACCTAGAATCGGTACTCAGTCTTATCTGTTCTCAAATCAAGTGGACTAGTATATGAAAAAAAGCTAAAACTAAATGAACCAGAAAGATCTAGAACTTCTGACAAGGGTTTCAGGGTGCTGCTTTTAAAAAATAGGCTCCACCTTTTCTGACCAGACTCTTGTTTTTGTTTGGTCCATTCCTGGCTACTGTGTGATTATGATTGACAGGAGGCTCCACCTATTGTTGAACAGCACATGCAAGGAGACAAAGTCACCAAAGCAAAACACATTGGGAAAAGAAGAGAAACACACACACACACACACACACACACACACACACAAAAGCAGCACTGACATGCAACACCTGTGCTACTGGTGAACATAAATGCCTAGTTAATTTCACATAACTTGTTCAGGTTTCTCAGTAGGTTCCTCACTGAGGATAGCACATTTGTAACAGAGAGGAGTGATGATCCCATTGACCAGCTTTAGCATTAGTTTTGATTTTGCAATTATGCTACCGAAAAGGTCACCAATTTACATCACTGTGACGGCTCTAAACCCAGAGTTATGTGATTACTAAAATTATTATGTTCCACTAGATTTTGAAGTTTGCTTGTGGATATTTGTGTTATCAGCTACAAGGGTGAGAAGATATGGAGGCCTGGGTGCAGTCAGTATTTGTAATTATCTTAATGGTGTTCAAAGTTCAAGTGAACGTGGAATTTATGGTATAACATCTAAAGCTTCCTTATCGATCGTGTGCCTCCAGCTTTGTGGTAACAGTGTGGAAAAGAACCACATATGGCAGGAAAGGTCAGGTGTCCCAATACTTTTGTCCATATAGTGAAAGTCCTCCAATCAGATCTCTTCTTCTTCTTTTGTACGTGAGAATCAGGTTGAATTTTTTGTTGCTGTAGTATAATTATTTATTTATATTTTTATAAAGATAAAGTTATCAGGAGTAATTTATCAATTTAAAATGTAAATTATTTATAATTTATTTATTTAAAGCTGCTTTTGGGCAAATGTCTATTGTTAAAAACACAATACAAATTAAATAAAATTGAAGTAAATATTAGGTCTTGTGGTAATAATCTAAAGCTAAATCTGAAATATCCTTTAGAAATGAAAAATCTCATCATATTATTGTAACTGTGTCTCTACATTACATCTTTAATGCCATGTAAAGTAATAAAATATAATAATCTTCAGGTAAGAAGTTGAGCTTAGTGACGGTTAAATTAAAAGAACTGATCTGAAAGTTTACACCTCGGTGGGGTTTTGCAAAATGCACAGAGGCAGAAAAAACATCTTATTACACTTTTCTGTTGTAGTGCTTGAAGTGAATACACACACACACACACACACACACACACACACACACACACACACACAGTCCTGTAATTCATTTGTCAGTAATCAGCATTAATCTCTGATCTGATGAGATCACAGCTGATCTGACAGTTACATCACAGTTTAATGATGAAACAGCTGCATTTGTTATCACACCATCATTTATTTATTATTTTAATGATTTACCTTTTAAATGAAAAGCTGTTCTGAGTTAAATGAGTTTTAAACACTACCTTTGAGTTTCACACTGCACTGCATGTTGCATGTTTTTATTCAGCAGGGTGTTATTTCCTCTGCAGTGGGTGAGAGAATCTGTGTGTGTGTGTGTGTGTGTGTGTGTGTGTGTGTGTGTGTGTGTGTGTGTGTGGTTTTGTAACTTACACTATTGCCTGAAACCTCATCATCAGAAGGAGCCCCTGCACCATGACCAGAAGTTTTGGGTTCAGATGCTAAACCTTTTCCCATATGAACAGTTTTTCTGCCTAACGTGAGCAAGCAGAGATCCTCCATAGTGGAACTGTATAAAATAATCTTCAAACTAATGCCTGTTATTGAAGATCTAACATGGCATAAATTCAGCGTGTTTAGTGTGTTGAGTGCAGGATGTCTCGTGGTTCTTCCTCAATCTGTAGTAATAGATTTATTTATGATACGTGTACATTTATCCAGTCACATAACTCTGGTATTAGTGACCTCACAGTGAGATAAATGGGGACCGTAATCCTAATGGCTAAGTCAAAGCTAATGCTAAAGATAGTCCATGTGAGCATCACTCCTCTCTGTTACACATGTGCTATCCTCAGTGAGGAACCTACTGAGAAACCTGAAAAAGCCATGTGATAATAACTGCATTTATGTTCACCAGTAGCACAAGTGTTACATGTAAATACACAAGATTCTTGATTAACTAAATTCCAATTCAAAATAATTCAGTATGACGTGTTTATATATACACTGCTTACAGATCTTCTGATTGTTACACTCTGTCCTGGGCTCCATCACGGATTTAGTGTTTCTGTGGTGTAATGATGGACATTATCATGTGTGTCTTCTGTTCTAAAAATATTTATTTGTTATTTTATTATTAATTTAATTGTTACATTGCAGCTTCCATATTTTACAGGCGAGTGACTGAAACAAGATGTAGTTCTGAGGGAATACTGTAATGTTATCATTTATTCAGTAGATTTGGTCTCAGGAACAGTGGGTTAGCACTTCATTCATGCATACACAGAAAAATCTCCCCACTGTATCACCATGCTGAAAATATACTAAAAACATCATAAAGCACATTATTATTGTAAACTACAGATATTAGACACATTAAGGATTATGGTCTGTCTGCTCCGTTTCAGCTTTGCACATCTTTCTTCTGTTTTCCTATTGGATTCACCATTTATTTATTTATTTATTTATTTATTTATTTATTTATTTATTTATTTATTTTTACTTCTCAGGTGTTGGAGCATTAAGCAGCTGTACTTCATTTATAGCTTTTGGTTTTCTCATGTTAATTTTCTTTTGCTTAGCCTAGCATTAGCTTCACCCCCTTCATTTCATTTTGTCCCTAGTGCTTGAGTGTGTTTTTGTTCTTTATAAAAGTATTTGCCACTTGCATCTGCAAGAGTGAGAGTGAGAGATTTATATTATATTAATGTGGTGCAATTCCATTATAAAATCTCACATGGATGTTGGTTCTGACAGGAAGAAATAAACAGATGTATAACATTCATTTCATTGATTTGTGCTACACAATAGGACAGAGGGAAACGTTGGAGCATCAGATACGCTCAGGTTTGGATCTGGTCTTGGTGACTGTACAGACCCCAAATCATGTTGTGTGTAAAAGCTAATTGTTTAATAGCCAACATACACATTTGTAACTTTTATCAGTGTACAGAATCTCATTTGACCTTCACAAGTGTAAAGAATAAATTAGGTTGTACTTTTATTTTATAAATCTGGTCTGTTCTGTGTTCGTGTACTTATTTATTCAGTGTAATGCAGAACATAAAATAAGATTTTAGAAGCTCATTGAACTCTATAGAAGAAGAGAATGACAGGATGTAGGGGCTGAACCAGTTCAAGCAGATATTTCACATGTTTAGAGGAGGGAGTGTGTTAGAAATGGCAACGTATCTGCTTCTGTTTACGCTGCAGCTGCTGTTTGGTGAGTTCATAAAAAGAAATTGTACATTTTAGACTAAATTATTTGTACTTTTCACATCACTGGTGTAGAATTTGGGAGCTGTTTAGAGGGATTAGTGCAGGAAGCTCTACCAGATACATGTGTATTTAAAGAGGAGTAAATGTGTATTGTATGTACTGTGAGCTGTGTGTTTCTAGAGTTTACAGAGTGGAGATGAATCTTCTCTCTTCATGTGCTGTTGTTCTTTCAGGTCTCATTAGGCCGAGTCTCCTTCAGAACATTTCAGCTGATCTCATATCTGTTTCTCCAGGAGCAAACATCACTCTGCTCTGTAACATCACTAATTACTCAGCGATATCCTGGTATCAGATGATCTCAGCAGAGTCGAGGCAGATTATATCAGCCAGACAAAAGAAACTGAACAAACACTTTTATGTGGATTATAATTCAGATGAGAGTCACTTTAATTTAACAGAAAGCAGCAGTTTAGTGATTTATGGAGTTCAAGAGACGGATCTGGGGTTTTATTACTGTGAAGTTCGGAATGATACAAAACACATTCAGTCAGTGGAAAAGATCAAACTGAACTTTTCAGGTGGGTGCCAATACTTTTTTTTACACTATTTATTTTGTATTTTAATTAATAATTACTGAAATTATTATTTACACATTGACCAGTAGCACTAAAACAGATAATAAAGATATTGAGATTGGGTTTGTGATCATTTCCTTCATTTATAATTATTACAAATTGCATACTGCATGATTCTGCAGTTATTCATTTCCTGGTTTCATAATTTATGCCTCGTAAGAATTCTGACAAAACTGCTGTAAATCCATTCTGCTGCTCATCTGGGGGGCATTTTTTTTATTTACAGTAATTTGGGGGGGGGTTTAAGGCATTGGACTTTGGATCGAAAGGTAACAGGTTCAAATCCCACCACCACCACTAAGCTGCCACTGCTGGGCCCTTGAGCAAGGCCCTTAACCCTCCATTGCTCAGTTGTGTGTGTTCTGGATCAGAGCGTCTGCCATTTGGCCGAATTGTAAATGTAATAACCGCACTGGGATTCATGCCCAACTACAGACCCCTTACAATACAACAGATGTGGTGAAATTAATTTTTGTGGATTGTATCTACACATACAGTATCTTTGTGTTATCGAGTTTATAGTTCAGTTCCAATGAGAAATAATTAGAAAGTGCAAATATTTACATTTCTGTACTTTTTAGCCAATTTAATGTTTTCATAGTTTAAAACATGAGTTTAGAATTGAAATGATGTGACTGATGTGAGCATGAGGCTCTTTCTAAACACACTACAGTTACAATAACCAGGAAATCGTGCAAAATTAAAACCACATTTTTTAGCCATATGTGTGATGTTACACGATTATCAAAACGTTTCAGTTTATCTCGAGCAGATTCCTAAATAAACTTTAATAAAACACTGATCAATATTACTGTTGCAGCACAAAACTGCTTATTATTCATGGATCATTAATAAGATGATCTGAATGTAAAGTTCACACTGAGTCTTCCAGAAGCCTGAAGTTTCCCTCAGCACTATACTGAGATCTCTGTGTGCTTCTGTGTGTGTTTTAGGTGGCAGCAATAATGGATCTTCATCTGAGGCTTCAGATTCACAGCCGCCTGCTAGAAATGTTAACGACTGGATTAGAAATGTGACTGTAATGTGTGTGTGCTTCATCTCCGTCCTAATAACCATCTGCATGTGTGTGTTCTGCAGCAGGGTTCTAGGTGAGACTAGAGGTGAAATTACAGGTTGAATATTTTTTTATGATTTTATATTTATACTAATGAAATTCTCTTTAAGGAAAATTAACATCATGCAGCTTCTTCAGTCACACCACCGACTCCACTGATAAGGTAGGAACTCTTACATTAATGCTGTAACATTACTGAACTCTTTCCAGATGTAATGTTGATCAGTGTTGTGTGGCTTGGATCAGAAAATTATCTCAAATCAATGTAAATAATGCATCAAATAAAAATTTAAAACCTCATCCAGAATTTTCCCCTCCACCAGTAATACATTTCTCACTTTTGATAAAAGTGACTGTTAGTGTTTATTTTAGTTTGACTGTGTTTCTGTCGTCTTTATATATATATATATATATATATATATATATATATATATATATATATATATATATATATATATATATATATAAGACTGAGAATGTGAAGACAGACTAAAGACAGACTGAGAATGTGAAGAGAATTTCTGTAAAATGAATGAGAAACACAAACACAAGCAACCCACACACAGTTATGCCAATGCAATAGTTTAAAGCAAGTTTATTTTTTATGGTCTACATATTTTGCATGTTACAGTAAATACACTAGTGACAATAAAAAATAAAATTGGCTCAATAAAAGTAGAAAGTTTTCCGGTTCGCCCACTCGCTGTCTCATTCACACATCTAGTTAGTAGTTTCTACTGGGCAAAGAAACAAAACACGCCACCTACTGTTCTTAGCTGTTCTGGTTTATTTCTAATGTTTTATTAGTGCAGTAAACAGGATGCAGCTAGTGGCAAAGTAAAGAGAAAATCATTACCTGAATCTCCCTACAGGATGAAAGCATTCATTATACAAGTGTTCAGTACAAAAGAAGATCCAGAACATCTGCTACGACAAACACATCAGATCTGGACAGTGTGATCTACGCAAGTGTTGCCTCACAGCCACAGAGACACTGACAAGTACAAGATGACAATAACATGACATATGCTATGTGTCAAAAGCGCACACACACACACACACACACACACACACACACACACACACACACATATATGGTAGACACACAGTTGTTACTTCATTCTCTTTGACACATCTGTAACTAAGCTCAGCCATGGGGTTTCAGGGTTCCATCAGACACTGAAGGAATCTTCACATCTTTTGGAAATCCAGTATCTATCAGCATGAAAACCCAGACACGGACTGGGAGCAGGTCTGCTGTAACGATGTGCCAGTTTCTGGTCCTGCTCAAGGCCTGAAAAAACAGAGATCTCAGAGGTGTTTGTTAAATCTGAAAAGACGTCAAGATTACAAGCAACTAACTCCAGGCAGGATTCTCAAACAATATTCTGACAAAAGAATATCTGCATTTATTAAATAAATAAGTTTGTGCATTAGGATTTTATTAGTGCTTATAACAGCTTTAACAACCAGCCGACTAAAAACTGTCAAATTTACAATGCCTGATTTTTACTCATATTTACTAATGGTTTATTTACATGTAAACATTTTTGTGCTTGTTTTATTTGTATTTGTTTTGAGATTTTTACTGAAATTATATAGAAATGCTGATTTTTATTTTAATGATCAAACAGATGACTGAATCCTTATTAGGTAAAATTTTACACAAACTTGGTACTTATTTATATATTTGTTTTAAACTGTGTATTTAATTTGCATCATATTCCAGTTAAAGCATTTTTACATTCAAGCCTATGTTTTATTGGAAGAATTTTATGAATAAATCTGGCAAAGGCAACTGGAGAATTTTGACTCTTCAATTGTATTTGAGAAAATTCTTACATGAACTATTATTATTTATAATAATTTTGTGCTTGGCAGGCAACATGTAGGTTCATTTAACTATCCGATACCCCCACTTTCCCCACTCTATTTAGTTCTTATATAGAACCAGAAGATAAAAAGGTTACCTGCTCTACAGTGAGGGTGGACTGAAATGTCTCCTGCCACAGTATATGGTCAAGAAAATGACAGAGAAGATATAATAAAAAACATTAGCAAAGTTTTTGTGAATATACTGTGATTCTCAGTGTAATGTTCTGCCATCTGTATGGGTGTAACTTCGACAAATCCTCTTCTTCTTTTGGCTGCTCCCGTTAGGGGTCACCACAGTAAATCATAATCTGTCTTCTGACATTCATCATCACCCCTTCAACTTTCAGCTTCACGATCATCACAGTATCAGAACCTCTCTTCACCTCCACTACACTCCTACTGTACTCTTCCTTTAGAATCCCCCTACACTATTTCTCTTTCCATCCACACCATGATAAAACAGTTCAAATCCACCTCCAATGTTCCTGCTCTTACTCCCTTTCCACTTAGCCTCCTGAACACACAACATCTCTACCGTTCTCCTCTCCATCATATCAGCTCCCTCTCTCCCTTTACCAGTCACAGTACCAACATTTAAAGTACCAACCCGAACCTCCACTCTCCTCCACTTCTCCTGGTACCCTGTTGGTTAACGATACCTGTGGCGGTCGTTGGTAACCCGGGTCTCAACCGATCTGCTCTGAAATTCTGATTCGTGATCCACATATTTGATTTGGCACATGTTTTACGCTGGATGCCCTTCCTAACACAACCCTCCTCATTTAACCGGGCTTGAGACCGGCACTGAGTGACCTGGATTGTGCAACACTATAGCTGGGTTAAAAAAATAACCCAGGTACCCAGGTGTACACAAGACTCCTGGCTAAAACCACAGTACACACAGAAAAATCAAGGTACAGTAATGTACCTAAAAGAGTACAAATGCTTTGTCGTCCCAGCTGTACCCTAGCAGAGTACAGAAATGTACCTCTAAACACTGGTATATTTTTGTACCTTCTTGTTTGTACCTCTAAAAGAACAATTTTGCACCCCAAGTGATAGAAATGTACCTTTATATTACGGTTTAAAATTACATGCTGGTATTCTCCCAGGGACCTTCACTAATATCCAGATGAACTGATTTGTCCTTAAAAAAAAAAAAAAAAAAAAACCACTTGCATGGGTGGGAAAAGACTCAATTCTAATTTCTTTAGAAGCATTAGGCTTTGAGCATTTTGTTACCTGTTTAAATATAAAACAGAGGCAGTGCATTTTTCACATTTTCTTTAATCACAAAAGTAACACATTTCTTAGTATACAAGTACAGACCATTCTCAGTTCAGTTTTAGAACTCATACTGGATATTCTGTACTACACATTAACAATAAATTGAGGATCAGAGAAATTGGATCAGATTAATTTTGTTGATCAGGGTTCAAGCTGTGTTGCTGTACTGTTCACTCTTCTTCACTGGGACAGTCATTTTTGTCATCAGATTGTCCAAAAACAAAGGATCTGTGCTTCCTGTAAACATCTTTTCTATAAGAATGATAACGTGAAAAAGTTGACTGGCACTTATTTATACTACAGGTGATATTCAAATTTGATTGATGCGCATGAACAATTCCAACATGTTGGATTAATTTAACGAGACTGAACGTCCTCCATGTGCACTTTGGGCAGTGGCTTGTCTCCCTCATCCACGATGTTGACAATGCGCCTCTGAAGGAAAGTGAGAGTGTTCTTCATCCACACCATGATAAAACAGTTCAAATCCACCACCACCAAGCTGCCACTGCTGGGCCCTTGAGCAAAGCCCTAAAACCCTCCCTGCTCAGTTGTAAGTCGCTCTGGATAAGGGCGTCTGCCAAATGCCGCAAATGTAAATGTAAATGCGCTAAAACTGTTTAGTGAGCAGAAATAAATCTACACATTAAATATCAGTCACAAATTATTGGTCACTTTCTTCTTCTTTTGGCTGCTCCGTTAGTCACCACAGTAAATCATAATCTGTCTTCTGACATTCATCATCACCCTTCAACTTTCAGCTTCACGATCATCACAGTATCAGAACCTCTTCACCTCCACTACACTCCTACTGTACTCTTCCTTTAGAATCCCCTACACTATTTCTCTTTCCATCCACACCATGATAAAACAGTTCAAATCCACCTCCAATGTTCCTGCTCTTACTCCCTTTCCACTTAGCCTCCTGAACACACAACATCTCTACCGTTCTCCTCTCCATCATATCAGCTCCCTCTCTCCCTTTACCAGTCACAGTACCAACATTTAAAGTACCAACCCGAACCTCCACTCTCCTCCACTTCTCCTGGTACCCTGTTGGTTAACGATACCTGTGGCGGTCGTTGGTAACCCGGGTCTCAACCGATCTGCTCTGAAATTCTGATTCGTGATCCACATATTTGATTTGGCACATGTTTTACGCTGGATGCCCTTCCTAACACAACCCTCCTCATTTAACCGGCTTGAGACCGGCACTGAGTGACCTGGATTGTGCAACACTATAGCTGGGTTAAAAAAATAACCCAGGTACCCAGGTGTACACAAGACTCCTGGCTAAAACCACAGTACACACAGAAAAATCAAGGTACAGTAATGTACCTAAAAGAGTACAAATGCTTTGTCGTCCCAGCTGTACCCTAGCAGAGTACAGAAATGTACCTCTAAACACTGGTATATTTTTGTACCTTCTTGTTTGTACCTCTAAAAGAACAATTTTGCACCCCAAGTGATAGAAATGTACCTTTATATTACGGTTTAAAATTACATGCTGGTATTCTCCCAGGGACCTTCACTAATATCCAGCTGAACTGATTTGTCCTAAAAAAAAAAAAAAAAAAAAAACCACTTGCATGGGTGGAAAAGACTCAATTCTAATTTCTTTAGAAGCATTAGGCTTTGAGCATTTTGTTACCTGTTTAAATACAAAACAGAGGCAGTGCATTTTCACATTTTCTTTAATCACAAAAGTAACACATTTCTTAGTATACAAGTACAGACCATTCTCAATTCAGTTTTAGAACTCATACTGGATATTCTGTACTACATTAACAATAAATTGAGGATCAGAGAAATTGGATCAGATTAATTTTGTTGATCAGGGTTCAAGCTGTGTTGCTGTACTGTTCACTCTTCTTCACTGGGACAGTCATTTTTGTCATCAGATTGTCCAAAAACAAAGGATCTGTGCTTCCTGTAAACATCTTTTCTATAAGAATGATAACGTGAAAAAGTTGACTGGCACTTATTTATACTACAGGTGATATTCAAATTTGATTGATGCGCATGAACAATTCCAACATGTTGGATTAATTTAACGAGACTGAACGTCCTCCATGTGCACTTTGGGCAGTGGCTTGTCTCCCTCATCCACGATGTTGACAATGCGCCTCTGAAGGAAAGTGAGAGTGTTCTTCAGGTGTGGTGGATATGTGATGTTAAAAGTAAAATACATACAGAAGGCAGTCATGAAGGCCTCGTCCAGGCTGGTGCACTGGCACACAACCATGCCATCCACCTTCACCACGCTGTGCTCTCTTCCAATGATTGCCATCTTCCAATCATTCTCCATCAGTTGAATGTTTGGAAAGGGGGTAGCAGGGTCCTCCTTCATGAGAGAAAACAAAAAGAAACATTTTCAAATGTAAATAAAAAAGTCAGTCATTTTAGCCTTTTATTATATTTTAAAATTCTGTGTTTATATTGTAGATGGTTTTACAGGTACATTTACTCTATAATTTTCATACTAAAGCTGGAGACGTCTTAAATAAAAAAATAAAAATAAATAAAAGTTATGGCAAAAATAAAGCTCATCTACCGGAGACAGAAAAGTCCCAAATCCAAGCTTTCAATCTTTTTCTGTTCATGTACTAACATGAGGTCCACCAGCCAGCATTGCAGGATAATTCAGAAGCCTAGCTCTTTCATAGTAATCAATCAATCAAGTCAATTCCTGCAATGTGGAAAAATATCCTACTTTCTCAATCACCTATTTTGCAATGAGGTAAAGCAAATTACATCTATTGCAAAGTAACTGTCTCTACCTGGTAGATCTTCGGCCAGGGCATCCTGTCTTGTTTCAGTGTACTGTTTTGCTAGGGGGGATTTTGCTGTGGCAAGTTTCAGCACATTTGGCAGAACTCTAGCAAAGCCCTCTCTGAAGCGATGACAGAAGCTGCTTGGTGAGGGATGGATTCGGTCAATCTCATCAAAAACTGTAGAATGTGGAAGACATGATTAACATTCAGTGCATCACTGAAAGCAAATTTATTTTATTTAAATGTTTTATTTAATTAAATGTTTATTTTCCATGACAGCAATCAACATGTCAGCAATTTCACAATTTCCAAAATCGTAATTGCATCCCTCTATCATTCAGGAGTTCTTAAGTATGGGTATGTTTTGACTACATCCTCCACAGACATTCCTTCCATGATTTATCGACGTCTCCAGGAGAACGTTCGTGCCATGCGGTCTTTGACATTCAAGATGTCTGGATGTTTCTTCTTATACTCAGTTTGTAGAACGTTCACATGGGCCTCAACAGACGTTGAATCTTCCCCAACACAACACTTTCCTTTGTCAGAACAACAAACAGAGAATGCTTAATCTGTGACAGATCATGGCAGAGACAGATATGTGAAAAGTGAATCCGGGCCCTAATGTTCAGTCAGTGAAAGAATTAGGTGTGAGCAAAAAATATTTTAATGTCTGTAATATCTGCATTAAAATTGTCCTTCACTAAGTGAAATGTAAAAGTCATTAAAAGTAAATGTAAAAATATAAAAATTATGCTGCCTTCACCTGCTACTGGAAACTTCCTACTTCCCACTTTTGAATTCGTAGTTATACAAAACCCCGCACATGACATGCAAGAAAAACAAATAGTAAATCGTTCACACTTCTTAGCCTACTTGTCATGTCCGTGGCTCCGCATGATTACGAGCTCATCACATTCAAATTTTAACTTGAGAGTGTGTTCATGACCAAAAGTATTTAACTAGTTACTAATATTTACCCTAATTCCGATATCACGTGAAGGCAACATAAAAACACTAAGCTCTTGTGAAAGACATGATAGGCTAGCCTGAAAAAATTCTAAACGCTGTTTGAGCATAAGAAACAACATTTATAGGATAGCTTATGTAAGTTTTTGTTGTAAAATCCAAAAAAGAAAAAGCTTAATTCGAGCAGATATAGATATTCCACAGCAGACGGCGCGAAGCGGGAAAAATGGGTTGCGCTGCCCAATTCTGCAGGGGCTAAATGGCGATGTTAAATGGAAGCATTTTACATGCTTACTTTACTAAATGAACAAAATAACTGTGTGTAACCCAACTAGCAACAAGCCATAACGTGCTGAGTGTAGTTAACGATAGTTCAAGTTATGCTTGTAAACGTTATTGTTAGCTAACAATAGCATCCTATGAACAGAAATAAAAATTAAGATTCGGTTACTTACCCCTAAATCTCCTTTCCTCTTCTTCGTTAATCTGTATTCCAGCTTCAGTTACTTTCTGAATTAGTTCATCCGTAGAAAAAATCGACAGGGATGGACAATTAACCGACATTTTTGCTCATTTCACGCACTTTTATTGCAAGTGTGAGAGAAAGTGCACTCACTGTGCAATGCGCAAAGAAGATATCCCTCCTTCTGAATAGACGAGCAAATGACTTATAAATTATGATTTTGTGATCTCTGATTTGCTGCATAATGTACCTTAAGCTTTTAAAAAGTACAATTATGTACCCTTTGCTGTCAGAACAAATTTTGTACCTTTAAATTAAAACAAAGGTTCACAGTTGTCACCTTAAGGACCATTTCCTGTACCTTACAGGGTACTTTCATGGCAAATGTTCCTTTAGGTACAGAAACAATACTCCTATTTTTCTGTGTGTAAATACACCACACATAGAGATGTTAGTAGTAGAGGAATGTGGTAACATTTGAAAAGAATTGAAATCCAGAATGATATATATTAATGATTAATAAAAAGCAGTGACTGTGGAGGTGTTTTTTCTGGAGAGCAATGAATCAGGGAGATATATTATTATAACCCATGTGAGAGACTTAGTAGAAAAACCCTAAAGATAAAAAAAGGAAATGACAGTCAAAACATTGTGGTATTGGGATTTAAATGCAAATAGCACCATTTGGGAAAATGGAAGCACAGGTGACAATGTTAAAGTAAAAAATGTTAAATTAGAGAGCATTAGTTTGCTTCAGTAACAGGTGAGGAATTAATAATAAAGTAAATGATAGATACAATATGCAATAGACTTAACATTAGTTTCAGAACGTTAAGCGAGAAAATGTGTATGGGACGTCTAAAGAAACCGTTTCAATTTTAGTGATTTACTTAATTTGTGCAAAAAATTTAAACATATTTAGAAATAGTAACATAAATGCTTTCCATGTAGGTCTTTCTAAACTCACCAAACTGGGAAGGATTTAAACAATTGAAAGAAATATGATTCAAAAGTTTGCTCTTATTTAAAAATATACAGGTGTAAGAATTACACACTTCTTCAACCTAGAATTCTTCTTCTTCTTTCGGCTTCTCCCATCAGGGGTCGCCACAGCGTATCATCCATCTCCATGCCCCCCTGTCGTGTACATCTGTCTCTTTCACCCCAACTACCTGCATGTCTTCACTCACCACATCCATAAAACTCCTTCTTGGCCTTCCTCTTTTCCTCCTTCCTGGTGGCTCCATCCTCAGCATTCTTCCATTAATATACCCCATGTCCTTCCTCTGCACATGTCCAAACCATCTCAATCTTACCTCCCTTACCTTGTCTCCACCTCTCCAGGCTCTTCTCCACCTGCTCCCTACTCTCATCGCAAATCACAATATCATCCGCAAACATCATAGTCCATGGAGACTCCTGTCTGACCTCATACGTCAACCTGTCTATCACTACTGCAAAAAAGAAAGGGCTCAGAGCCGATCCTTGATGCAGTCCAACCTCCACCTTCAACCAGTCTGTCATTCCTACTGCACACTTCACTGCTGTCACACCAGAATTATTATAAAAACATATTGACAATGAGGAAAACTTGGTAAACCAGATATTATTGGCTTTTCCCAGATTTGTCGGTGTCAGTTGAAAAAAACATCCGTTTGATAATTTTTAACTGGCCATAGACATCAAAGGTGACACAAGGAAAAAGTTAATGATCCTATATTACTTTGGAGATGAAGTTTAAGATAGATTTGACACATTATCTGACATGCCTCAAGTCAAAGATTGTGCTGCTGCTCTTAACAAACTCAACAAATATTTTTTTTAAAAAAGATGACCATTGCATATGAGACCTTCACTTTCAGAGAGGCTACTCAGAGCCATAAAAGGGGCAGAGGTGCAAAATACAGGTAAAGAATTAAAACTACATTGTGCGGTTTAGATGTAATAACTGTGTCTAGTTCAAGTAATTCTGTCAAGTAAACATGCTTCAAGTGTGCCAGAAATTTCTTACGTTCTCCCGGCAGCTCGCACCCTGAAAAAGGGAAAATGTGACACATTCATGTGGGCCGCATGTGTGTTAGCCCAGAGGGGCCACTGATGGGTCCATAGTGGGCTCTAAGTGGGACCGGTATAGGTGTTCTTTATATTGGCCCATTTGGGTCCCAAATAGGTGTTAAAAATGGGGCCAAAGTGGGCTACAAAAAGGACCCTTATGGGGCCCACATGACTCAATTATGGGTCAACCCACAAATGGCCCCTTTATGGGGTTGTTGTGGGACCACATTGGGTGAGATTTGGGTCCCATTTATTAATTTCATCATTAATTTCTGTGGGTGAACTTAATGTGCTACTATGGAAAATCCACTGTTAAACCATTTCAAACCTCAGTTACAATGTAAAACTGTGCCTGACCACACAAAGAACTAATATTAGTTGATTTTATGTGCTGCTCTATGTTTAAAATTCCATGGTTGAGTATTTGAACTGTAAAAAATAAATGACTTCAACTCAGAATGTGTAAATCCCACCTCTGCCTCACACAGTAATAACTTATGCCGGAGGACCAGTCATAGAATCCAAAACGTATGAATGTAACAATTAAAATATCATGTAGGGGGAGCGGCAGGAGTCTGACTGACTTTCTGAAAGGCGCAAAATGACGTTTATTATCTTTAACGTGATCATAACGTATCATATTTTTATTAATGTTTAAAAATTATATAAAAAATTACGTTTTTTTATCACCTCTACCTATTTCACCTAAATCACATTAAAATAAAGTTAAGTATTGTCACAATCTCCTCAGAGCTTTTCTCTGTGTATTGTATATACACGTTATAAAGGTAGTGAAAGAGAAAGAGACTCCACAGTGCTTTTACTGTTTCATCCTGTTATCATGAGGACACTATATGGAGAAAACACGGGTGAAAATGGTGCCCATGCCCACGTGATGCCCAAATAAACCAGATAAAACCCATGTGGGGCCCACATGGACATGTTCTCCTGTCTGAAGGACTTCACTGCTCCTCTCTGTTTCTTTTGTATTTTGTATTTCTGTATTTTGTGTTTGTGTAAGTTGGTGGTGATGCTGCAGTAGTGAAAATCCTTTTCATATAGCTGGTAGTTTAAAACGTGTCAATTCCTGCTGTAAAATAATTCCACACGATGATCCTCTGCCTTTCTGCAGAACATCTCTCATCTCTCATCTCTCCCTCACTGCAGTATGCGACAGAAGTCGAAGAGTCACGTGATGACAACACGCGCAGAGGAGCGAACAAGAAACAATGTAGGGAACGAAGAAGAGAGAAACTTTACCTAAACTCATAGTTGTATCGATACAACTCGATACAGACTTGTATCGATTAATATTGATCTTTCCACATCCAATGCACATTTTCTACCTATCCGAGTGTTTGCCGTGTGAAAGAGGAAAGAAACACTGAAAGGAAACAATAACCGCAAACCGAAAGTAAACTCTAACCGCAAACCGGAAGTAAACAATAACCGCAAACCGGAAGTAAACGATATCCCCAAGCTAAAAGGAAAAGCTGGAAGGAACCTTTAACCGCAAACTGAGGAATTTTCTGACAGGAAACTGCGGATGCCAAATATCGTTCAACGTACATCACGTGACCTTTTGATCCTCTCACTGAGGTACGACTCAGGGGCATAGCCATCATTTTAAAAGTGGGGGGATGAAATGTCTAGTGTTACCTATTTTTGTGTAATTGACAGGTTTTAATTTTAATCATATTTTTTTTTGCTTTATATGGTTTATGATTATATATGATTATAAAACAGAAAGAACGAAACACAACAGCTTGCCACTGGGACAGTACCCATCTTTGTACCTTATTTACCCCAAAAATGTATAGTTGTACATTAAGGTACACATTGGTACTATAAGGTAGTAATGTGTACCTTTTGGAGTATAAAGTATAAAGATGTGCTTATAATGGTACTAAGAGTTTATTGTTTACATATTTCACATTGTATTGTGTGTATTCACAGCACATGACACACAGTAATGGAGACTTGCACATTCAAATAATACTTCATTTTGTTCTCTTCTACAGTCCATGTTTCAGGAATAAAACAAGTCATTCAAAACCAACTATTGAAAGAAAATATGTATTGAACTCAACTGACAAACATGTCAAGACCCGATATCAATTACACAGTGAGATAAAATACACATTTAGTGTCACTTCATTTTAAGCTTCCTCTCTGGTTTGTTTAAAAGTAGTAGCTTTTTACACAGTGTTAAAGCGAACATACAGTGAGGAAAATAAGTATTTGAACACCCTGCTATTTTGCAAGTTCTCCCACTTAGAAATCATGGAGGGGTCTAAAATTGTCATCGTAGGTGCATGTCCACTGTGAGAGACATAATCTAAAAAAAAAATCCAGAAATCACAATGTATGATTTTTTAACTATTTATTTGTATGATACAGCTGCAAATAAGTATTTGAACACCTGAGAAAGTCAATGTAAATATTTGGTACGTAGCCTTTGTTTGCAATTACAGAGGTCAAACGTTTCCTGTAGTTTTTCACCAGGTTTGCACACACTGCAGGAGGGATTTTGGCCCACTCCTTCACACAGATCTTCTCTAGACCAGTCGCTGAGAAACACGGAGTTTGAGCTCCCTCCAAAGATTCTATATTGGGTTTAGGTCTGGAGACTGGCTAGGCCACGCCAGAACCTTGATATGCTTCTTACAGAGCCACTCCTTGGTTATCCTGGCTGTGTGCTTCGGGTCATTGTCATGTTGGAAGACCCAGCCTCGACCCATCTTCAATGCTCTAACTGAGGGAAGGAGGTTGTTCCCCAAAATCTCGCAATTCATGGCCCCGGTCATCCTCTCCTTAATACAGTGCAGTCGCCCTGTCCCATGTGCAGAAAAACACCCCCAAAGCATGATGCTACCACCCCTATGCTTCACAGTAGGGATGGTGTTCTTGGGATGGTACTCATCATTCTTCTTCCTCCAAACACGTTTAGTGGAATTATGACCTAAAAGTTCTATTTTGGCCTTGTGGAGGTGTACAATTTTGTCTCTAGTGTCTTTGGACAGCTCTTTGGTCTTGGCCATGTTAGTAGTTGGATTCTTACTGATTGTATGGGGTGGACAGGTGTCTTTATGCAGCTAATGACCTCAAACAGGTGCATCTAATTTAGGATAATAAATGTAGTGGAGGTGGACATTTTAAAGGCAGACTAACAGGTCTTTGAGGGTCAGAATTCTAGCTGATAGACAGGTGTTCAAATACTTATTTGCAGCTGTATCATGCAAATAAATAGTTTAAAAATCATATATTGTGATTTCTGGATTTTTTTTTTTTAATTATGTCTCTCACAGTGGACATGCACCTACGATAACAATTTCAGACCCCTCCATGATTTCTAAGTGGGAGAACTTGCAAAATAGCAGCGTGTTCAAATATTTATTTTCCTCACTGTACCTCAATATATAAAGCTACCTAAAACTGCCAAAAGTGTTTCTGTGACGCTTCTTCCCATCTAACAGCTGAGCGATCATTTCCCTATTTATATTGTCAGTTTTGTCACTGTGGATGTGACACAGAGCAACACTGTTTAGACGGGACTGTGTCATGGTGCACGTTTGTCCAAGCAGGTTTTTTTTCATTATAATCCTTTAAAACCTTTAAAACCTGCTAATTATTCAACACGAGCAACAGGCAGAGTTACTAAACATTGTGCAACACAATTCGGATCCATATGCAACTTACACTGCTTGACTTTTGTGTAAAAATAGAGTGAGGGGTTTTTTGCCGCTTTGAGCTCATCGGAACCGAATGTTGGATCGCGTGCGGGACCGCGGATGCGACTTCAGCTACAGTACTATAGGGCGCATGATGATGAGGTGACAAGTGAGTGACTGATTGCCATGGATACGTGAACGTCATGTAGAGACTATCTTGTCTCTTTGAATTTTAAATCACTCTGCATTTATATACATTGTTCCATTAAAACCTCAACATGTCGTGAACACACACACACTCTCCACTAAAAAAGTAAGGGGGACGAATTTACTTTTTTATAAAAAGTGCAGGGGACATGTCCTCCACGTCCCCCATGTAATCTACACCCCTGGCGTGAATAAATACATAAATATTAACATTGTAGATCAGGATATTCAGTGTGTTTAGTGGATAAATTCTCTGTTTCTACATTATTTTGTGAATAAGAATATACACATTTTTTTGTTTTGCTCTTCTAATCCTACAATCTGGTGCATTACCCCCACCTAGAGTATATAACATTAACAACAACAAGATTATTATTGTTATTCCAAATAAAGGAATTTGGGCTCCTCTATAAAATGAGTTTAATGTTCTCCATATTCACTCTAGTGATGCCCAACCATCTCTGTCTTATATCTTTACAGCTTATATTAAAAGCTGATCTTCCACTTATATTTAATGTGTTTAATAATCTGCCTTTGTTTGTGTTTGTATCAGGAAATCTGTAAAAACTCCACACGAGTCTTTCAGGCATCATGATCCTCCTTTCTATTTCCATCTTCTGGCTCTCTGTCTGTGTGGGTGAGTGACCTGGTTCAAGTCAACAACACACAAGTGTCCTCACATTCATTACAATATGCTACAATTTTTATAAAATGCTCCAAATCATGTAGATTGTAATGTTTCCCCCCACAGACCCCATCAGTGCAGATCCTCCCATTACTGTAGAAGCTCATGTGGGTTCCACAGCTCTCCTGCCATGTAACCTGAGTAAAGTCTTCACCCAAACACCAGTTATTCGGTGGCGTGCTGATAATGAGTTTGTGTTTGAGCGAAGCTTTAATGATACACATGAGGGTCCAGGATATGAAGGACGTGTGGACGTTCCTGGGGATGAGCTGCATAAAGGAAACTGTTCTCTGGTGTTGAAGGACGTCAGAATCACTGATCACACTTTCTACAAATCCTTCATGGTCGTACATGTGGAGGCTACTAATGCTAAGGACACAGAAATCAGCAAGGTTCAACTTGATGGTAAGTATATAAATATAAACGTCATAGTGAATCAGATAAGAGTTAGAAATAATGAACACATTTGAAGACAGATGAAGAAAAATAAAAGACAAATATAGACATTACACTTATTATATTACATCTGTACCTCTGTCTATATCTGTTATACACATCTATCCTTTCTGTGTAATTTGTGTGTATATTTTGTGGTGACAGACCAACGACCCACACACACAGAAAGGCAAGTGCTCTGAACCCAGATTAACTGTCGACCAAATTCAAGCTAATATTCAGGTACAACAGTGTCAGCTCGCAGTATCTGTCATCATCTGAATGAAAAAAGACACCATGGTAGGAGACCCAGGGGGACACAATTATGTGACAAAACCACAATCCTTCTGGGAGAATAAACTGTCGAAAGATGACAAAATTAGAGCTTTTTGGTAAAGGACATCATAGCACTGTTTACAGAAAAAGAAACGAGGCCTTCAAAGAAAAGAACAAAGTTCCTACAGTCAAACATTGTGGAGGTTCAAAAATGTTTTTGGGTTGCTTTGCTGCTTCTGGCACTGGATGCCATGACTGTGTGAATGGTATCATGAAATCCATTGATTACCAAAGAATTTGGGGGGAAATGTAGTGGCCAGTGTCAGAAAGCTGCATCTCCACCAGAGGTCATGGGTCTTCCAGCAGGACAATGAACCAAAACACACTAAGAGTTACAAACTATCTGAGTCCAGATCTGAATCCCGTAGGACACCTGTGAAGAGAGTTCAAAACAGCAGTTGGATCTAAATGACCTGGAGCAGTTTGCAATAGAAGAGTGGTCCAAAATTCCAGTAGAGACGTGTACGAAACTCATTCATGGTTACGGGAAGCGATTGATTTCCGTTATTCTTCCCAAAGGGAAGCAAACAGTTATTAGGTTAAGGGTGGCAATAGTTTTGTTCATGGGCGTAATTCCTGGGGGTACAGAGCCGTGTGTGTGTGTGTGTGTGTGTGTGTGTGTGTAAAATAAATAAAATGTAATACTCCTTATATAAAATTATTTTCTAAAAGTTTTTTGTTTCTCTACAGTTTTTCAGAGTGTATCAGCTCAGGTGGGATCCACAGCAGTGCTGCCATGTGACTGGAGACATCTGTCCATCCAAACACCTCATGTTGAGTGGCGTGCTGGTGATGAGATCGTGTTTGAGCGACTGGGTAAAGAGTCATTTCAGGGTAAAGGATATGAGGGACGTGTGGACGTTCCTGAGGAGGAGCTGCTTAAAGGAAACTGTTCCCTGGTGTTGAAGAACGTCAGTGTTACTGATGAAACTTTGTACAGCAGCTACATTGTTGTGAAGAACATCAACAAATTGGTGCAGAACATTAAACTCTCAGTCAGTGGTAAGTGGATTAGTACACTATATAGCCAAAAGTATTGGGACTGAACTTTCCTGCTTTATGTGGTTCTTTTCCAAACTGTTACCACAAAGCTGGAGGCACTCAATTGTACAGGACTGTTTAAGATCTAATACAATTTTGGATTTACTTGAATTTGGAATCCCAAACCTGTTCCAGCATTTTGATGCCCCTGTGCACAAAGTGAGATCCTAGAAGATCTGGTTTACATGCTTTGGAGAGGAAGATCTTGGGTGGCCTGCTATAGAGCTCTGATCTCAATTCTACTGAACAGCTTTTGGATGAATGTGAACGCTGACTGCACCTCAGGTCTCCTCACCTACACCAGTACCTGCCTTTCATAACACCCTTGTGGCTGATGAACTTAAATATCGAGTCATAAGATACTGTTTTTTAAAGCACACACTCACTGACTTCCCCGTACTAGATAAAGTGTGTTCCCTTTATTATACTGAGGAAGTTTTTTACTTTAGAAGTGTAAAGTGACATTCACTCCTTCTCTAAGAGCCTCATGAAATGATCAAGTTTTAGGATTAAGACCAATTTTGTCATTTATAGTGTGAATTCGTTTAGGGATTAAGGGACACTGTATGAAGAAATGTCAAAGCAAACAGCAGAAGTGTTTAAACACATGCAGGAGACTGAAGAAAATCCCTCATCAGATCAACACACACTGAAGGATGTTTGCATGTGATTGACACGTGTTCATGTTCCAGTGAAATCTGTCAGTTTGACAATGACATGATAGGAGTCTTATGAGCTTCATTATTTTATTAGATTTACTGATCAATTATTGCTCCTGTACAGTCATTTGTGCTGCTGATGCACAAGGAAAAATGTGAACTAAATCCTGACTCAGCAATAATATTAACTGTGAGAATGAGTTTTATTCCACACTGAGACCAATGGAGACGAGGAGAAGTAGATCCATCAGAATTCAAATGCAGGACAGGACTGGGAGAAACTCTGCACTTTTATTTATAGAGATTTTGATCCTTCTGCAGTTATGAAGTAAAAATATTTAGAAGAAAAGTATAAAATGTAAAATACCTTTTTTTCTTTTTCCTCAACAGAAAAATCTGAAGATAGGAAAGATGATCCCTCAGGTGAATAAATATTATATTTATTTGTGGTATCATTATTATTAAATGATTCATTAACCTTCTAAATCTCCATTTATCTCAGTTTTATTGTCAGATTAAATGTTTATCACATTTCTACCCAGACTTTATTTTAATATTTTATTAAATAACATTTAGAATAAAATGTTTGTGTCTCCAGGTGAAGCTGATGGAATGAACCTGCTGATCATCATCACTGTTTGCATCATGTGTTCAGTTCTTCTTTTATTTATTGCAATTTTAATATGGAGGAAATATCAGTGTAATTTCACAAACTGCAGAGACTCCAGTGATCTCAGGAGCTCCATCTCACAGAATAATAGAAATGAGGAAGATCTCAGTGTATCTCCTTTAAAACAACAAGCGAACAAATGTGAGGTGCAGGAAAACATTTCTGATTGATTCTCACATGAAGCTGTGATGCTGAAACACCACAATATCTGCACTTGAGAAAGACTCCGTATTTACCAAGAGAAGTTCATTAATTACAGCTACTAGCAGGTGAAAGCTTTATTATTTTCATACATAAATAAGATTAATCTCCACTCATCACCACATAATGACTACATTAGATTTATGTAGATTTTAGTAGATTTATGAGAATGTTTATGTATTATCAGCCTGCAACATAAAAAAAATTGAAGGGAGTCTGAATACGTTCTAACAGCACTATATAGTTTATATTCATATGAACACTACAATACATTAAAGATCCATAAGAACACTACAATACATTAAAAATAAATATGAAGCAGCTACTGATGCGATTCGATTCATACCATTACGATGCCTTTTCGCATGCACGTCTTTATAGTTTTACTGTTGTGTCTGCAGGAAGATGCAGCTCTACCTCTGCCATGTTAATCTGTATTCTATGTGACTCTTACGACACGCCTCTGTCTCCGAAGTGTCATGATACGTCATATTCATGAAGCAGCAGCGGTACAGAGGGAGGTGGTAGCTCAGTGGTTAAGACATTGGGCTTTGGATCAGAAGATCACAGGTTCAAATCCCACCACCACCAAGCTGCCACTGCTGGGCCCTTGAGCAAAGCCCTAAAACCCTCCCCTGCTCAGTTGTAAGTCGCTCTGGATAAGGGCGTCTGCCAAATGCCGCAAATGTAAATGTAAATGCGCTCGAAAAACTGTTTAGTGAGCAGAAATAAATCTACACATTAAATATCAGTCACAAATTATTGGTCACTTTCTTCTTCTTTTGGCTGCTCCCATTAGGGGTCACCACAGTGGACCATCTGTCTCCATACCCCACTGTGCTTTACATCTTGCCTTTTTCACACCAACTACCTGTCTTCCCTCACCACATCCATAAACCTCCTCCTTGGTCTTCCTCTTTTCTTCCTTCCTGGTGTCTCCATCCTCAGCATTCTCCTTCCGATATACCCCATGTCCCTCCTCTGCACATGTCCAAACCATCTCAATCACACTTCCCTCACCTTGTCTCCAAAACCTCCTAGATGCGCTGTTCCTCTAATAAACTCATTTCTAATCCTGTCCATCCTCGTCACGTCCAACGAAAACCTCAGCATCTTGAGCTCTGCTACCTCCAGCTTCACCTCCTGTCTTTTACTCAATGCCACTGTCTCTAATCCATACAACATCTCAGGTCTCACCACAGTCCTATAAACTTTCCCTTTCACTCTCACAGATACTCTTCTATCACAAATCACTCCTGCTATCACTCTTCTCCACCCACTCCACCCTGCCTGCACTCTTTTCTTCACTTCTCTAACACACTCTCCATTACTTTGCACTGTTGACCCCAGTTACCTGAACTCCTCCACCTTCTCCACCTCTTCTTCCTGCAACCGCACTCCTCCACTGCCCTCCCTCTTATTCACACACATGTTCTCGTCTTACTTCTACTTACTTTCATTCCTCTTCTCTACCTCCACCTCTCCAGGCTCTTCTCCACCTGCTCCCTACTCTCACCACAAATCACAATATTATCTGCAAATATCAGTCCACAGAGACTCCTGTCTGACCTCGTCCGTCAACCTGTCTATCTCCACTGCAAACAGGAAAGGGCTTAGAGCCGATCCTTGATGCAGTCCAACCTCCACCTTAAATCAGGCTGTCGTTCCTACTGCACACTTCACTGTTGTCACACGGTCCTCATACATGTCCTGCACCACCCTTACATACTTCTCTGCCACACCTGACTTCCTCATACAATACCACAACTCCTCTCTCCACCCTGTCATACGCTTTCTCTAAATTTACAAACACACCCCGAAAATCCTTCTGACCTTCTCTATACCTCTCCATCAACATTTCAAAAGCAAATAAGGCATCTGTGGTGCTGTTCCTCGGCATGAAACCATACTGTTGCTCACAGATGATCACCTCTTCTCTCAGCCTGGCTTCCACTACTCTTTCCCATAACTTCATGGTGTGACTGATCAACTTAATTCTCCTGTAGTTACTGCAGGTCTGCACATCTCCCTTATTCTTAAAAATCAGTACCAGCACACTCCTTCTCCATTCCTCAGGCATCTTCTCACCTTCCAAAATCTTGTTAAACAATCTGGTTAAATACACCACTGCCATCTCTCCTAAACATCTCAACGCTTCTACCGGTATGTCATCTGGTCCAACTGACTTCCCACTCTTCATCCTCTTAATCGCTGCTCTCACTTCCTCCTTACTAATCCTATCCACTTCCTGCTTCACATCTCCACATCATCCAGCCTTCTCTCTCTCTCTCATTTTCCTCATTATTCAGCTGCTTTAAATACTCCCTCCATCTTTTCAACACACACTC
Source organism: Silurus meridionalis (assembly GCF_014805685.1). Classification (NCBI taxonomy): domain Eukaryota; kingdom Metazoa; phylum Chordata; class Actinopteri; order Siluriformes; family Siluridae; genus Silurus; species Silurus meridionalis. The sequence goes on along the minus strand of NC_060893.1, from coordinate 26,450,810 downwards.
CTTACTAGTCAACACATTTCTATCTCCATCCTTTAATTCAATTCAATTCAATTCATTTTTATTTGTATAGCGCTTTTAACAATGAACATTGTCTCAAAGCAGCTTTACACAGATAATGTGGTGATTAAACATAAATATGTTCTGTGTAAGTATGTTTGTCCCTGATGAGCAACTGTTGTAAGGAAAAACTCCCCGAGATGGCATAAGGAAGAAACCTTGAGAGGAACCAGACTCAAGAGGGAACCCATCCTCATCTGGGTTGCACCAAATGTCCATTTGAAGCAGATATACAATGTTGTGGGGTACAGTGATGATGATCAGAAGCAAACTGCACTCCCGAGTCAGTGCAGCAGACCGCCGACACCAACTACAGTCCAATCCGTCCTCAAAGCACCCGTTCTACTCCGGAATTAAGAGACCGTCCCGAGCTGCACAGAAGTGTGAAGATCCAAGGAGGGGAGAGGGGCAGGAACACTGGTCACTGGAGCCTCAGGAGCATGTTTAACTCGACCGAAAGAGAGAGAGAGAGAGAGAGAGAGAGGGTGACGGGAAGAGAAGGATATGGATTATTAAGTGTAACTATTGGTGTATGAAAGTTAATGTCACTGTGCAGTTTGGACTCGCAAGACTCGCTATGGCAGCATAACTAAAAGGGAGAACCAGAAGGTAACACAGACATGAGGGATCTCTGGGATAAGAGACGACCCACCACACCACCGTCAACAAACCTGAGTGAACGTGTGAATGTGAGGGGACGACAGCATACAAATATACCAGTTCACCAAACACTCTATATCCATGTTCCCTCCAGATCTGTGCCTTTACCTAAGAGAAATCTACTGATAAAAGGCTTGACTAAATAAATACGTTTTCAACCTCGACTTGAACACTGAGACTGTGTCTGAGTCCCGAACACTGATTGGAAGGCTGTTCCATAACTGTGGGGCTTTATAAGAGAAAGATCTGCCCCCTGCTGTAGTCTTCATTATTTGAGGAACCAACAGATAGCCAGCACCTTTTGATCTAAGTAGGCGTGGAGGATCATACTGGTACAGAAGTTCACTCAGATACTGCGGTGCGAGACCATTGAGTGCTTTATACGTCAGTAGTAATATTTTATAATCAATGCGAGATTTGATTGGGAGCCAGTGTAGACTGATTAAAACAGGGGTGATGTGGTCATATTTCCTAGATCTAGTGAGGACCCTTGCTGCTGCATTCTGGACTAACTGAAGCTTATTTATGCACTTACCGCACACCCAGACAGTAAAGCGTTACAGTAGTCTAATCTAGAAGTAACAAAAGCATGAACCAGTTTTTCTGCATCCTGTAACGACATCATATTTCTAATCTTAGCAATATTTCTAAGGTGAAAGAAGGCGATTCTGGTGATATTATTCACGTGAGACTCAAAGGAAAGACTCGGGTCAATAATCACACCAAGGTCTTTGACAGCCGTACATGCTGAAACAGAAACACCATCCAGAGATGCTACGTAATCGGAAAGTTTACTTCTAGCTGCATGTGGTCCTAGTAAAAGTACTTCCGTCTTATCTGAGTTGAGCAGAAGAAAGTTATTAAGCATCCACTGTCTAATGTCCTTTACACACTTCTCAACATTGTTAAGCTGATCTCTCATCTGGCTTTGCTGAAATATACAGCTGTGTGTCATCAGCATAGCAATGGAAGCGAATCCCATGTTTATGAATAATTTCACCAAGAGGCAGCATATATAAAGAGAAAAGCAGTGGGCCTAAGACAGATCCTTGAGGAACACCAAACTTTACCTCATAGAGCGTGGAGAACTCACCATTTACATCCACAAACTGATAGCGATCAGTCAAATAAGACCTGAGCCAAGAGAGAGCTGTTCCTTTATTCCTACAACATTCTCAAGTCTAGCAAGCAGTATAGTGTGATCAATGGTGTCAAAAGCTGCACTAAGGTCGAGCAAAACAAGTAAGGAGACAAAACCCTGATCAGAGGCCAATAACAGGTCATTTACCACCTTAACTAGCGCCGTCTCTGTGCTATGATGAGGCCGAAATCCTGACTGATACATTTCAAAATGTTATTCATAAGCAGATGTGAGCATAACTGCTGTGCTACAACCTTTTCTAAAATTTTGGATATAAAGGGGAGATTTGATATCGGTCTGTAGTTGGACAACTGACATGGGTCAAGGTCAGGTTTCTTAATAAGGGGGTGGATAACTGCCAGTTTGAAGGATTTCGGTACATAACCAGTGCTAATGGAAGAGTTAATTATTTTTAAAACAGGTTTGATTACCTCTGGAGCTATCTGTTTAAAGAAACTAGTAGGCAAGGGATCGAGAATACAGGTTGATGATTTTGATGAGGAGATTAATGAAATTAAGTCACTCTCATGAATAGTAGTGAAGCTTTGTAATTGATTGTCTGCTATAATGACACTGCTGTCTACAGGGTTACTTGTAAAATAATTTGGATTTATATTAACCGCCTGGATTTCTTGCCTGATGTTTTCAATTTTATTATTAAAAAAGTTCATGAAATCATTACTACCTATTGATGGTGTGCATGTTAGTGTAGTGCTTTTATTCCCTGTTAATTTTGCTACCGTGCTGAATAAAAATCTAGGATTATGCTTGTTATTTTCTATGAGGGTGGAGAAATATGCTGATCTGGCAGCACTAAGAGATTTTCTATAATTTAGGAGGCTCTCCTTCCATGCTATTTGAAATACTGTTAATTTTGTTTGACGCCATTTACGCTCTAGTTTTCGAGTGGTCTGTTTTAAGGTGCGCGTATGATCATTATACCACTGTGCTAATTTTTCTCCCTGATCATTTTGGTCTTAAGGGAGCTACATCATCTAGAGTGTAACGTAACGTTGTTTCTAGATGTTCAGTGGCCCAGTCGAGCTCTGCGGGGTCTGACGGAGATCTATCTAATATCGTAATATCGGGAAGATAATTAATAAAACGCGCTGCTGTAGCTGACGTGAAAGTACGCTTAACACGGTAACGTGGTGAGGTAGAAATGCGATGACTAAGGCAAATTTTAAACGAGATTAGATAATGGTCTGAAATAGCTTCAGACTGTGGAATTATGACTAAGTTTTTTATTTTTAATCCAAATGTTAACAACAAGTCGAGAGTGTGTCCACCACTATGAGTGGGTCCTATAACATTCTGATTAATTCCGACTGAATCTAGAATGGACACAACTGCTGCTCTTAAGGAGTCTTCCTGATTATCAAAATGAATATTAAAGTCTCCAACAATTAATGCTTTGTCTAAAGAAGTAGCTAGATTTGTAATGAAATCTGCAAATTCTATCAGAAAATCAGAGTAGGGCCCTGGGGTCTATAAATAATAATTAGTGGAATTAACTGACTTGACCTGCTTTCAGACACTGAATATTTTATGTTGGTGTAGAGAACTTCAAATGTTTTACATTTGTGTTTAGTCTTTTGTGTGACGTTTAGATTATTATTATAAATAGCTGCTACTCCGCCTCCTCTGCCATTTAGACGGGGTTGGTGTATGTAACTATACCCAGGAGGACTCGCCTCATTTAATGCTACATATTCATTCGATTTAATCCACGTTTCTGTCAAACACATTATATTAAACTCCTGGTCGGTAATAATTTCGTTTATAGTAAGCGCTTTTGGCGTGAGAGATCTAATATTCAACAATCCTATTTTTAGATCAGAGGTGCTGGCTGTGCGTTCAGTCCTATTTAATTTAATGTTAATCAGGTTACTTAAACAGACTTTCTGATAGTTCCTATATTTTGGTTTTGCTCGGGGACAGACACAGTCTCAATATGGTGGATCCTGGTGGCGACTCTGTGCAGCTAGCAGACGGTCGGTTTAGCCTGTCTGTCTGCTCCTGGCCTTGGCTCTAGACAGTCACTTGTTAACTAGTGCTGTTCTGAGACTATGACCTATACTACAAGAAATGAGAGCAGCACCTTCCCGGGTGGGATGGACACCGTCCCGCCCTAACAGGCCAGCCTTGCCCTCAAAAATGCTCCAATTATTAATGAAGCCCACATTGTTTTTGGAGCACCACTCGGACATCCAGCAGTTCAGCGACCATAACCTGCTGTAGGCTACATCGCCACGTCGCATTCTTTATTGCTCTAACTTGCAGCATATCCTTCCCAGCACAGTTTCTCTGCCTGGCCAATCGGTATTAATCCTTTTCTCCTTCCTTAGTGTCCAACTTCACATACAGATCCTCATCTGCCTTTTACTTGGCTTTCACCACATCCCTCTTCACCTGCTGCTGCATCTCCTTGTTCTCTTGCCTACTTTTCTTATCTCTCTTTTGATCCCAATTCTGTTTTGCCAACCTCTTTCTCCTTATGCTCTCATGCACTTATTTATTCCACCACCACGTCTCTGTCTTCCTTTCTATTTCCAGATGTCACACCAAGCACCTTTCTAGCTGTTTCTCTTAATACTTCTTCACTAGTTGCCCAATTATCCAGCACCTCTTCACCAGCTCCTGTCTGACTTCTTCCCTGAACCTCACACTACAGTCTTCCTCCTTCTGTTTCCACCATTTTATTCTTTTTCAGTCCTCACTCTTCTCCTCTTTTCTTCACCTTCAAAGCCATCCTACAGACCACCATCCAATGCTGTCTAGCTACACTGTCCCCTGCCAACACCTTACAGTCTCCAATCACCTTCAGGTTGCATCTCCTACATAGAACAAAGTCCACCTTCTCCTTTTCCTGCTGTCTTTGTAGACGTCTTCCTCCTCTCTTTCTCCTCCTTCAGCCAACAGTAGCCCACTTTCCACGGTACCCTGTTGGCTAATGATACCTGTGGCGGTCTTTGGTAACCCGGCCTCGACCAATCCGGTATGAAATTTTGATTTGTGATCTGCATATTTGATTTGGCACGTAGTTCCAGGTTTGGTGAGCAGGAGCGTGAAAGAGGAACAATGCTCGCACTGTCGCACCAGTGTTTGTTCACCATTAGACACACTCCACCTCCTCTTGACTTTCCCGAATCCAGTGTTCTGTCCATGCGGTAAACCGAGAAAAACTCGGCCGGCTGGATGGCGTGGTCCGTACCGCTGGGTTCAGCCATGTCTCGGTGAAGCAGAGAAGGTTGCAGTCCCGAATGTCTCTCTGGAACTTGACCCTTGCCCTGAGGTCGTCGAGCTTGTTCTCCAGTGACTGGACGTTGGCTAACAGGATACTAGGTAAGGGAGCGCGGTGTGCACGTGCCCTCAGCCTGTTCCTGACGCCGCTCGCTTCTCGTGGCTGGGACGCCCTTTGTTCTCCCTCAGGATCTCTCTCGGCCAGCATGGGTCCGGGTTTAAAAGCGGCGAAAGGTGAGTGTATTGTACACCAATAGATATAAGAGTGTCTCTGTCATATCTAATGGTGTCCATCTTGTGTAGATGGAAATAAAAGACTAAAATAACTGTGGGGCTTTATAAGAGAAAGATCTGCCCCCTGCTGTAGTCTTCATTATTTGAGGAACCAACAGATAGCCAGCACCTTTTGATCTAAGTAGGCGTGGAGGATCATACTGGTACAGAAGTTCACTCAGATACTGCGGTGCGAGACCATTGAGTGCTTTATACGTCAGTAGTAATATTTTATAATCAATGCGAGATTTGATTGGGAGCCAGTGTAGACTGATTAAAACAGGGGTGATGTGGTCATATTTCCTAGATCTAGTGAGGACCCTTGCTGCTGCATTCTGGATTAACTGAAGCTTATTGATGCACTTACTCGCACACCCAGACAGTAAAGCGTTACAGTAGTCTAATCTAGAAGTAACAAAAGCATGAACTAGTTTTTCTGCATCCTGTAACGACATCATATTTCTAATCTTAGCAATATTTCTAAGGTGAAAGAAGGCGATTCTGGTGATATTATTCACGTGAGACTCAAAGGAAAGACTCGGGTCAATAATCACACCAAGGTCTTTGACAGCCGTACATGCTGAAACAGAAACACCATCCAGAGATGCTACGTAATCGGAAAGTTTACTTCTAGCTGCATGTGGTCCTAGTAAAAGTACTTCCGTCTTATCTGAGTTGAGCAGAAGAAAGTTATTAAGCATCCACTGTCTAATGTCCTTTACACACTTCTCAACATTGTTAAGCTGATCTCTCATCTGGCTTTGCTGAAATATACAGCTGTGTGTCATCAGCATAGCAATGGAAGCGAATCCCATGTTTATGAATAATTTCACCAAGAGGCAGCATATATAAAGAGAAAAGCAGTGGGCCTAAGACAGATCCTTGAGGAACACCAAACTTTACCTCATAGAGCGTGGAGAACTCACCATTTACATCCACAAACTGATAGCGATCAGTCAAATAAGACCTGAGCCAAGAGAGAGCTGTTCCTTTATTCCTACAACATTCTCAAGTCTAGCAAGCAGTATAGTGTGATCAATGGTGTCAAAAGCTGCACTAAGGTCGAGCAAAACAAGTAAGGAGACAAAACCCTGATCAGAGGCCAATAACAGGTCATTTACCACCTTAACTAGCGCCGTCTCTGTGCTATGATGAGGCCGAAATCCTGACTGATACATTTCAAAATGTTATTCATAAGCAGATGTGAGCAGAACTGCTGTGCTACAACCTTTTCTAAAATTTTGGATATAAAGGGGAGATTTGATATCGGTCTGTAGTTGGACAACTGACATGGGTCAAGGTCAGGTTTCTTAATAAGGGGGTGGATAACTGCCAGTTTGAAGGATTTCGGTACATAACCAGTGCTAATGGAAGAGTTAATTATTTTTAAAACAGGTTTGATTACCTCTGGAGCTATCTGTTTAAAGAAACTAGTAGGCAAGGGATCGAGAATACAGGTTGATGATTTTGATGAGGAGATTAATGAAATTAAGTCACTCTCATGAATAGTAGTGAAGCTTTGTAATTGATTGTCTGCTATAATGACACTGCTGTCTACAGGGTTACTTGTAAAATAATTTGGATTTATATTAACCGTCTGGATTTCTTGCCTGATGTTTTCAATTTTATTATTAAAAAAGTTCATGAAATCATTACTACCTATTGATGGTGTGCATGTTAGTGTAGTGCTTTTATTCCTGTTAATTTTGCTACCGTGCTGAATAAAAATCTAGGATTATGCTTGTTATTTTCTATGAGGGTGGAGAAATATGCTGATCTGGCAGCACTAAGAGATTTTCTATAATTTAGGAGGCTCTCCTTCCATGCTATTTGAAATACTGTTAATTTTGTTTGACGCCATTTACGCTCTAGTTTTCGAGTGGTCTGTTTTAAGGTGCGCGATGATCATTATACCACTGTGCTAATTTTTCTCCCTGATCATTTTGGTCTTAAGGGAGCTACATCATCTAGAGTGTAACGAACGTTGTTTCTAGATGTTCAGTGGCCCAGTCGAGCTCTGCGGGTCTGACGGAGATCTATCTAATATCGTAATATCGGAAGATAATTAATAAACGCTGCTGTAGCTGACGTGAAAGTACGCTTAACACGGTAACGTGGTGAGGTAGAAATGCGATGACTAAGGCAAATTTTAAACGAGATTAGATAATGGTCTGAAATAGCTTCAGACTGTGGAATTATGACTAAGTTTTTTATTTTTAATCCAAATGTTAACAACAAGTCGAGAGTGTGTCCACCACTATGAGTGGGTCCTATAACATTCTGATTAATTCCGACTGAATCTAGAATGGACACAACTGCTGCTCTTAAGGAGTCTTCCTGATTATCAAAATGAATATTAAAGTCTCCAACAATTAATGCTTTGTCTAAAGAAGTAGCTAGATTTGTAATGAAATCTGCAAATTCTATCAGAAAATCAGAGTAGGGCCCTGGGGTCTATAAATAATAATTAGTGGAATTAACTGACTTGACCTGCTTTCAGACACTGAATATTTTATGTTGGTGTAGAGAACTTCAAATGTTTTACATTTGTGTTTAGTCTTTTGTGTGACGTTTAGATTATTATTATAAATAGCTGCTACTCCGCCTCCTCTGCCATTTAGACGGGGTTGGTGTATGTAACTATACCCAGGAGGACTCGCCTCATTTAATGCTACATATTCATTCGATTTAATCCACGTTTCTGTCAAACACATTATATTAAACTCCTGGTCGGTAATAATTTCGTTTATAGTAAGCGCTTTTGGCGTGAGAGATCTAATATTCAACAATCCTATTTTTAGATCAGAGGTGCTGGCTGTGCGTTCAGTCCTATTTAATTTAATGTTAATCAGGTTACTTAAACAGACTTTCTGATAGTTCCTATATTTTGGTTTTGCTCGGGGGACAGACACAGTCTCAATATGGTGGATCCTGGTGGCGACTCTGTGCAGCTAGCAGACGGTCGGTTTAGCCTGTCTGTCTGCTCCTGGCCTTGGCTCTAGACAGTCACTTGTTAACTAGTGCTGTTCTGAGACTATGACCTATACTACAAGAAATGAGAGCAGCACCTTCCGGTGGGATGGACACCGTCCGCCCTAACAGGCCAGCCTTGCCCTCAAAAATGCTCCAATTATTAATGAAGCCCACATTGTTTTTGGAGCACCACTCGGACATCCAGCAGTTCAGCGACCATAACCTGCTGTAGGCTACATCGCCACGTCGCATTCTTTATTGCTCTAACTTGCAGCATATCCTTTCCAGCACAGTTTCTCTGCCTGGCCAATCGGTCTTAATCCTTTTCTCCTTCCTTAGTGTCCAACTTCACATACAGATCCTCATCTGCCTTTTACTTGGCTTTCACCACATCCCTCTTCACCTGCTGCTGCATCTCCTTGTTCTCTTGCCTACTTTTCTTATCTCTTTTGATCCCAATTCTGTTTTGCCAACCTCTTTCTCCTTATGCTCTCATGCACTTATTTATTCCACCACCACGTCTCTGTCTTCCTTTCTATTTCCAGATGTCACACCAAGCACCTTTCTAGCTGTTTCTCTTAATACTTCTTCACTAGTTGCCCAATTATCCAGCACCTCTTCACCAGCTCCTGTCTGACCTCTTCCCTGAACCTCACACTACAGTCTTCCTCCTTCTGTTTCCACCATTTTATTCTTTTTTCAGTCCTCACTCTTCTCCTCTTTTTCTTCACCTTCAAAGCCATCCTACAGACCACCATCCAATGCTGTCTAGCTACACTGTCCCCTGCCAACACCTTACAGTCTCCAATCACCTTCAGGTTGCATCTCCTACATAGAACAAAGTCCACCTTCTCCTTTTCCTGCTGTCTTTGTAGACGTCTTCCTCCTCTCTTTCTCCTCCTTCAGCCAACAGTAGCCCACTTTCCACCGGTACCCTGTTGGCTAATGATACCTGTGGCGGTCTTTGGTAACCCGGGCCTCGACCAATCCGGTATGAAATTTTGATTTGTGATCTGCATATTTGATTTGGCACGTATTACGCTGGATTCCCTTTCTAACGCAACCCTCCCCATTTATCCGGGCTTGGGACCGGCACTAAGAGTGCACTGGCTTGTGCAACCCTACCAAAAATAATTAAAATCTAATTTTATTTGTCACATACACATACATACAGGGTACCACATGCAGTGAAATGCTTATTACGACGGTCTGGCATGAGGGAATAGGATGGGGAGAAAAATAATACAAAGAAAAAGAAGTCAGATAAATAAAGTTTTAAACTATATAAAATAAAATATAAGAATATATAAGGATATAAAGATATGTGTGATAGATATATATATAATGGCTGGGTTTATTGGTCACTTTCTAAATAATACAAATCTAACACATCCCCTAATAGTTATATAAATGTAACACAAGTGGAGTTATACACTGACTTCACTGTTCTTTGCCCTTGTGTATTTATAAATTCTTGGCTTTGTTATGCCAATTAGATCATCACCACTGTGAGGAGCTCAGGAGATCACACCACTAGTTTTATAGAACATCGGAAGGTGAAACTAATAAATTAGCCACAACAAATTAATCAGTGCATCTCATTTTTTTCTACACTCTCACAAATCTCAGACTCAATCCTCTCGATTACAAATCACTGTTTTCACGCTAATACCTCCAGATCTTATTTAACATCCTGCTACATCATTTATAACCTAAAATTTTAATCCCTTTATATTTTTTTAGCGATGCAAACTTTAATGCCGATGCACGTCGCTGAATCTCACCATCCCTAATATATACAAATATATAATACCCTAACAATAGACTGAATCATACTGTAAAACACAACACACTCTATTACACTATTATTTAATTACTTCTACAGTGACTAACTGCTGATTATTTATTAATATTTTAATATGTATTCAATACTATTATAATTCAATGTTTAAAAATAAACATAAATTGTCTTAGTGTAGCTTTTACTTGAACTGAAACAGAGCCCTGTGAAGGACTGGGAATATTTAAAGTAGAGTTACTTTAATAAAATGCACTTATTCTGTTATCTACCTGTAAAAGCCACATGGTGAAGCTTATAACAATACAATTATTTGTCAAATCAAATGTTGTTTGCACATTTTACTGCTTATTTGTGTTTGTTTTGTTTTAAATCTTTATTTTTTTCATATTTGATTCACAGATAAATGACTTTGTATCCAATTAAACTCATTAAACAGTGCAGTGAAATCGTCACTAGGTTCAGATGTAACCCTAGTTCCCCGAGGCAATACAAATGTCCTGAACAGGCCAGAAGTAACTATCGGGGCATTCAGCAGAAAAATCCTGTCCCGGTCACGAATTTCTGGCAGGGTGAGCCACAGATGCCTTTCTGTGGCTACTAAGGCTGACATGGAGCGACCGCGCCATTTCCTTGGCGGCTCTAAGGGTTAGGTCAGCAGGTGATGTAACTCCTTGATGTCGTCAGCCCCAGAGTTAAAGCCCTTGTCCAACTCTCGCAGCAGATTTGCCTGGTATGCCTGCAACACACCCATAGTGTGGAGGCAGCCCGTGGCTTGACCTGCTGCTGCGTAAGCCCTGCCTACTAAGGCTTAAGTGGCTCTCAACAGCTTCTTATTCAACAAAGGGGCCTTCAGCGATGCACACCTGGGAAAAGATAGCCAGCTAGCATCTCTTCAACCCTGGGCATCTCTGGGCAGAGGCTGTGCCACAGGACGCAGGAAACTCTTATCCAGCTTGCTTCCGTTTCTCGTCGGGCCAAGCTATCTGTAGCTTAGCAAGAGCATGCTCCACTACTAAACAAACAACACAAAGCTCATTTGTTTGTACCCTGTAATAAGACGGGGCAAGGATGGACACACATGCGAAAGTTTGTTAGCTTTTTAGCCATGCTGCACAGATTCACACACAAAGCGCTTACCTGAACAACAGAAGCTGATGTCGCTCCCATCGCGCTCCCATTTTGTAGCTTCCTGGTTTGCCATCACACGCCAATGATGTCACAACTGCCTTTTGGCCAGATATTACATGTGATTCAGAGCGTGAACAATGCAAGGTGTCCCCAAAGCATTTTCGACTCAGCTCAAGTTCCTGAAAGCAAAATGCTAGATGCTGCATAATCGGAAAGTTTACTTTTAGCTGCATGTGGTCTTAGTAAAAGTATTTCCGTCTTATCTGAGTTAAGCAGAAGGAAGGTATCAAGCATCCACTGTCTTATGTCTTTTACACACTCCTCAACATTTTCAAGATGATCTCTCTCATCTGGCTTTGCTGAAATATACAGCTGTGTATCATCAGCATAGCAATGGAAGCTAATACCGTGTTTATGTATAATTTCACCCAGAGGCAGAAGATATAAAGTGAAAAGCAATGGGCCTAAGACAAATCCTTGTGGAACACCAAACTTTACCTCTCAGAGTGTGGAGAACTCACCATTTACATCAACAAACTGATCCCGATCAGTCAGATAAGACCTGAGCCAGGAGAGAGCTGTTCCCTTTATTCCAACAACATTCTCCAGTCCAGCAAGCAGGAGATGATGATCAATGGTGTGAAAGGCTGCACTGAGGTCGAGCAAAACAAGTAAAGAGACAAAACCCTGATCAGAGGCTAATAAGAGGAAAAAGCACTGTTCCAGAAAAAATAGACGGAAGGTGGAAAATACAGGGGGGAAAAAATCATAATTTGAGATTATTTAGGAGGAAAAATTAGATAAAAAACTCTAAAGTTAGAAAACTGTAAAATTTAGAGACATTACTGCAGATGAGTTTAATGTACTGTGTTTAATTTTGTAATTCTATTTCTAAGATAAGAACATTTGATGTTACATTATGCAGGAAAAAAGTTGCCTGGTACCTCTAGGTTGGACTATTGTTGTCTAGAGATTCTAGTTAGTGAATAAACTTTAATAAATGACTCCAGAATGCAGCAAATGTCTTTATGAGGTCTAGAAGATATGACATCACCACTGTCTGCTGCTGAATCTGCCTCCACATGGACAGTCATAAGTACTTGAGATTGTTGTGGAGGTTGAACTCAAGAATCATGAAGTTGGATTTGAACTTGAATTGAATAATTACAAGCTACAATTACCATGAACTGTTTTACACTCAAGTGTCCATCAGTGAACATTTGGAAAACTGAACAATGACAGAACTATAATTAATGGATTTTCGGTGTTACACAGATGAAGATGGGTTGCTTTTGCTTTTTTTAAAGTCTAGTCCATTTCACTGAGTTTTTTTTTTTTTTGACACTGTAACCAATGGCTTGCTCACTAGAAATACTTTTACAGGGACAAATGCATTGTAATTAAAGTCTTGTTTTTCACTACATAGTTTCTTTGTATTTTCTACTTATTCAGATTTTTATATTTCTTTTCTTTCTTCATTCAATCTAAAACAAAACCTTGACTTGACGTTTTTACCCCTTGTCACCACTAGATGCTGCTCATGTTCCTTCTCTCTCTCTCTCTCTCTCTCTCTCTCTCTCTCTCTCTCTCTCTCTCTCTCTCTCTTCTTTTTTTTCGCCACATTGACTATTTGAAGCGACTTTTTTCATTTGTTCTCTGTTTCTCTGCTAGTTTTCTGTTGCTACTTTGTACACGAATGGTTGCTGTTTGTTTGTTACTTTACCTCAGTTTGCTCTCCGTTTTATTCTCTTTTTTTTTATTTTTATTCTCTTTTTAATTTTTTTCATTTAATTGTTTCCCATCATATCTGCAATAAATTTATCATCATCTGTAAAACTGTCTCTGAGTCTCCACACGTTGGTTCACGGTGATTTCCGCGGTGCGGCGCTACAGAGTCTCTCAGTCTCGGTTCGAGTCCCGATTCTGATACTTAAATATATCAATCAACATCCTCAGAGTTTTTAATACAAAGAAAAAGAGTCTTGAGCTGATTTATTCAATACAAACTTATTACAAACATTAGTTACACATTTCATTTCTGTCACAAACATTTGGTTTATTTGTAAATATTTCTATATTAAACATCATTAATCAGCTCAATAAAACAGGAACAAATAAACAACACATTTCCACACCAGTAGGGGTCGCTCTAACACTAACAAAAATCTAATAGCATATTTAAACTTTGTAATAAATCCATATGCTGATGTTACTTAATGATATTAAACAACTGCATGTTTTTTCTCTTTTTCTGTAGGAAATGAATCTGCACTCTGCCACTTTTACACACAAAACAGAAGCTGTTTAGAGAAACACATCAGATTTGGACAGAATGTTGTTCCCAGAAATCAGACATTTACCTGCCTGCCATGACCTGCTCCTGATTATAGATCTGTAGCAATATCAGGAAAATATTTATCATTTTATTATGTCTAATTGTGTAAAGTCCATATTTGCTCTCAATCAGCAAATCAGTACAATTTACACATTTTAATATTGTCTGAGCAACAAAACAGTGTAAAAGTTCATTTCATTTTAAATGTGAATCTGATTATATGAGAATAAACCAGATAAACATACTGAGATCAAAGCAGAAAATAAATGAATAAAGGAGGAGAGGAGAGGAGGAGTTGTGGGTCATCAGCATTTGGCAACTAAAAAACAAGTTGTGTAAATAATGTTAATTAAAAAATACAATCCAAACAGTTTATTTAATCTTAATAATAAAAAACAAATATAGAGGTTTCATGTGTTCTCATACACCATACACCAGTTCTCATACACCAGCTGCTCTGTCTTCTGCCTATGCTTTCTCTCATTCACCAAGAGAAATTGGCAGAGGTGGTGGTACAGGTCTACTTTTATCACGGAGATGGTGTTTCACACCTCTCCCTTTGTCTCATTTAACCATCTCTTCTTTTGAATTTCATGCAGTTTCAGTTACCTCTCCAATCAACCTTTTCATCATTGTCATCTACCGCCCTCCTGGTCCCCTTGGGGACTTCCTAGAAGAGATGGACACGCTCCTCAGTACTTTTCCCTCTGACAGAACCCCTCTGACAGTTCTTGGTGACTTCAACCTCCCATCCGACAAACTTCAGTCATCTTGCCTCTTGCCTTTTCTGAATACCTTCTCCTTGACATTTAACAGCTGCCCTCCAACACACAAGGGAGGAAATGTCCTGGACCTGGTTTTCACCGTCCTACTCCAGCTACAGACATGACTGCCACTCCACTTCCAATCTCTGATCATCACCTGGTTTCCTTTTTAATCACTCTTCCTATTCAACCTAAAAATAATTTACATGTCTCTCTTATCCGTCCTAACCTTCACTCTATCTCTCCCTCCTCTGTAACTTCATGTACTCTTTCATCTCTTCCTGACCCGTCTCCTTTTCCTTTCTACCCTTAGACGTTGCTACGGACTCCTTCCTCTCATCTCTTTCCTTAACCATGGACCTCCTTTGTCCCTTGACTACAAGACCCAAGAAGACTTCTTGTCCCACACCGTGGCTGTCAGAAGTTTTGCGCAGTAATCGACGAGAACTCCGATCTGCAGAGAGGAAGTGGAAAAAATCACAGCTTGATGTAGACCTCTCATCTTACCGTGCACTCCTGACCAAATTTTCTTTGAGGTGACTTCTGCCAAAACTGCCTTCTACAAGGAAAAGCTTGAGGCCTCTGCACAAGATCCTCGTAAGCTTCACAACATCTTCTCTTCTCTACTAAACCCCTGCTGCACCTGCTCCATCCTCCTGACTGCTAATGACTTTGCCTCCTTCTATGATGAGAAGATTAGGAAAATCTGCCAGACCTTCACTTCCTCTCCAACAATGATTACACAACACAGCCAACAATCCACTACGTCTCTGTCAAGCTTCTCAACCTTAACAGAAGATGAGATACTGCAAGTCATCCGATCCTGCAATCCCACCACCTGTCCTCTGGATCCAATCCCTTCAACTACGCTCCAGACCATCACGCAAGATCTCCTGCCCTTCATCTCCACAATCATCAATAGGTCATTAACATCTGGCTATGTACCAACTACCTTCAAGCAAGCAAGGGTCATTCCTATCTTGAAGAAACCGGCTCTGGATCCATCAGACATCAACAACTACAGACCGGTATCACTCCTTTCCTTTCTTTCTAAGTCTCTGGAATGCACTGTTTTTAACCAACTGTCTGTCTATCTCTCACAGAACAACCTCCACGATCCGAACCAGTCTGGGTTCAAAGCGCACATTCCACAGAGACGGCCCTATTGGCTGTTTCTGAGAAACTACATGCTGCTCGGTCAGCCAAGCTATCATCTGTACTTATCTTTCTGGACCTTTCAGCAGCATTTGACACAGTCAACCACAAGACACTTTTGTCAACCCTCAAGAGCCTTGGTATCTGCGGAACAGCATGGGAATGGTTTGCTTCCTACCTGGAAGGTCGCTCATACCAGGTAACATGGAGGGGATCCACATCTGCCCCATGCAGACTCACCACTGGTGTCCCACAAGGCTCGGTACTTGGTCCCTCCTTTTCTCCTCTATACCCACTCCATTGGTGAAGTCATATCCTCACATGGGTTTTCTTATCACTGCTATGCAGATGACACTCAACTCATCTTTTCTTTCCTCCATCAGATACCACAGCTTCCGCCGGATCTCAGCATGCTTGTCAGACATATCTTTATGGATGAGGGCTCACCAACTTAAACTCAACCCCAGCAAAACAGAACTGCTGGTCATCCCAGGTGATTCATCTCCAGGTCAAGATCTACAAATAACACTTCATGACTCTCTGCTCTCCCTTCAGCCACTGCTCGTAACCTTGGGGTAACTATGGACAATGAACTGTCTTTTTTCCCACATGTCGCTAATGTTGCTCGTTCTTGTCGATTTCTTCTCTATAATATCCGAAGGATTCGACCATTTCTGTCCATACAGGCTGCCCAGTTGCTTGTTCAGTCTCTTGTCATTTCAAGACTGGACTACTGCAACTCTCTGCTGGCAGGTCTTCCCCTGAACGCTATTCGTCCACTGCAAATGATCCAAAACGCAGCTGCACGACTTGTGTTCAATCAGCCCAAGTTTTCCCACACCACCCCACTGCTGCGCTCCCTTCACTGGCTTCCAGTAGCTGCACGTATCAGATTCAAAACACTGATGCTTGCCTACAAGGCCAAAAATGGACCAGCACCATCTTACCTCAGTGACCTCATCACATCTCGCACTGCACCACGCTGTCTGAGATCCTCCAGCACTGCTCGACTGGTACCACCTTCTCTCAGAATGAGAGGTAAGTACAATTCAAGGCTCTTCTCTGTTCTGGCACCGAGGTGGTGGAATGAACTTCCCCTAGATGTCCGTACAGCAGAGTCCCTGATTATCTTTAAGCGACGACTGAAGACCTACCTCTTCCTGAAATACCTAAATTAGCACCTTCCAAGTTTGTAGAATTCGAGTTATATTTATATTGAGTTTGTATTCTTGCGTACCAGTGTAGATTTATTCACTACTAGAGATTTAAAGCACGTTTGTACGTCGCTCTGGATAAGGGCGTCTGCTAAATGCCGCAAATGTAAATGTAAATGTATGTGTAAACTCCAATTCAATAACCTCATTAAAGCTTTAATTGGGTCCCCTGGTGGTCTCGTGGTTAGGATGCGGCGCTCTCACCGCTGCGGCCCGGGTTCAATCACGGTCAGGGAACCACTCTCAGTGCCGGTCCCAAGCCCGGATAAATTGGGGAGGGTTGTGTTAGGAAGGGCATCCAGTGTAAAACCATGTGCCAAATCAAGTGTGCGAAGGCTCCGCTGTGGCGCCCCCTAACAGAAGAAGCTGAAAGAAAGTTTTTTTTTTTTATTAAAGCTTTAATTTCTAGCAGCTACATAAACTAAAAAGTATATATTAATTACCATGTTTTAAACATTTTTCCATTTATATACTGTATGTACAAAAGTAAGTACACCCCTCACCCATTTTAGGATAAACCTCCAATGGACAATATTATAGAACTGAAACTTGGTTATATTTTAGAGTAGTTAATGTGCAGCTTGTATACAGTACAGATTTACTGTCCTCTGAAAATAACTTAACATTCAGCCATTATTGTCTTAATAACAACAAAAGTGAGTCCACCCTCAGTGATAACAGCTGTACATGGTGTAAAAATGCAAAGCCGCATGTCCTATTCATCATGTTCATGTTTTTCTCTGCTTGACAGAACCATACAAATGTGTGTATCTTGTATTAGAGCAGTTAAAATGTGATGCTTTGAGTCCAATTCTCTCATACTGACCACTGGTGGTTTAACATGGACCTCATGGTGAAGAGTCTCTGAGGATTTGAGTATTAGAAATGTTTAATTGTAAATTAAATTTAAAATTGTAAGAATTGTAAAACAGTTACAGTTATAATAAAGTGATTGCTGAAATGTGAGGGGTGTACTCACTTTTGTGAGGTTCTGTATAACATGCATAGATAGATAGATAGATAGATAGATAGATAGATAGATAGATAGATAGATAGATAGATAGATAGATAGACAGATAGATAGATAGATAGACAGACAGACAGACAGACAGACAGACAGACAGACAGACAGATAGATAGATAGATAGATATTTGTGCACCTTGTGCTTGTCAGTGTCTCTGCAGCTGTGAGGTAACAGTTAGGAATCAGTCCTGCAGTCTGACTTGATGTTCGTAGCAGATGCAGTGGACATTCTTTTGTACTGAACAGTGGTATAATAAATGTTTTCAGCCTGCAGAGAGATTCAGGTGATGAATCAGCACTAAACTTTTTACTTCTGTAACCATTTCTTCAGTTGTTTATTATTTTACTAGACGTGTGCACATAGACTGGGATTTTACTTCCAGATGTAAAAGTCTTCTCACAAATAAAAAATAAATAAAAACAAAATAAAAACTTTTTTATT